>NC_085002.1:28608291-28675791 GCF_963854185.1 Sardina pilchardus | reverse complement strand
AGGTATGGCAGGTACCACGGCATACACAAACATGCACACCTCTACTCACACAAATGCGTTTCTCCCTTCCCCTCTTCATGTGGTGCTGTATGTGTGTGTGTGTGTGTGTGTGTGTGTGCGCGCGTGCGTGCCTGTATGAGTGAGTAACTGTGTTGTGATTGTAGGAAACAGTGAGAACTCATACATGGATAATTGATTTGACGCCGAATGTGAACACTGCTAAAATGTTCTCTCTTATTTAGCACCCTATGGGTTTTTTTTAAAGAAAAATAAAAGACAAAAAGACTCGTCTTCACATTACCTCCACAGTCACGTTGGTAAACTGTCACATGTGTTGTCAGCAAATTTGCACATTTGGAGCTAATGAATTTGTTTCACCTATTATCACAAATGCAAATTTGTGTTGAAGCCTGTGTGCCTACTGGAGTGTGTGCTTTTGGGTGTGTGTGATAAGTGTTTCTCTAGATTTTGACATTTCAATCTATTTGGAGTGTAGGCCTATCCTACATATTTCCATGTGTTTCTAAATGAGTGTTTTCTGCTTATTCAAATGTATTCAGAGAACTACACCTGGGTCAACAGTTTGAAGCGAATTAACAATTAATATGGATAAGTTCAGTTTTGTCACTATTTAAGGAAGCTAGCTTGGTCTTTGAATGGTGGTCTTGGGGGACCCCCACTATATAAATTGAGGTCCCCCATTTATAATGAAATGTGGTGCTGGGCTGAATCATAGCCGGAATCTTTACTCATTATTATTAATTGTCCAAAATATTGTCTTTGATGTGATGAAACCACAGCTTCCAAAACATTTTCAAATGACAATAATGAGGATACATCAAAGAAAAAGTAGGCTACAACTATACATGTTTGCCAAGTCCCTTGGCCCTGTGCTCTCAAATACCGTTGCTAGTGACTATCACAGCTGTATCTCCGCACACGTAGGCTACACTATATTGATCTATTGATGAATTGCTCAGGCACATAAGCATGTCTGATGTCTGTCTCTATAGTAACCGATACACTATCTCATCAGGGGCTGAGACAAATCTCTCGCATCTTGAAGGCAAGCCTACTCACCGCAAAGCAGCTGCATCCAGGCGCACGTCTTGTAGACTGTGGCGGTGTTGCAGAAGAAGAAGAGCGCCATGCAGGCGATGCAGGTGAGGATGAGTACCATGGACATCAGCACGAAGAAGGACGCTGCTTTGAAAGCGCCGGAGGGGATGGAGGCGAAGTCGGAGAAAGTCCCGTAACACCTGAACTCGCGGTTGGAGGTCCCTTCACCCACGCAGTAGTGGAACAAGCCAAAGTACCCGGCGTGTGGCGTGTTGACGCTGTCACCGATCCAGTAGGGCTGAATGAACACCACCACATTGATGATGGCAAAGCAGATGGTGAAGATAGCCCACAGGACCCCGATGGCCCTAGAGTTCCGCATGTAGTTGTCATGGTAGATCTTGGAGGCTTCTTGCGATGGCAGCATCTTTACTCACCGGAGTCTTACCCTCTGTTGATCTTTTTACTCGTTAGCTTCTCGACTCTATCTCCCCCTATCTTCCTCACCGGTGCCCCCAAATTGCGTGGATGCTAAGGACCCTGCGGTTGGAAGAAATGGAAGGAAACCTGCTAATTATACATAGGTGGACAACATATTCCGGCAAAAGTATGGATATAGATCCCTGTTCTAATGTTGACTAACATGCCATTAATCCGTCTTGGATATGTAGTCACCTATAAGCGTGATTTTTAAAATTCTGTCCGATTCCCACTCCTCCTCTCACTGGCCAAGGAAACCGTAAAGGCGACCAAGATCACATTGCAAAAAATGCAGTGGTCATGACAAAACTGACAAGACGCATTTTCTTGCTTGTTCTCCTCAGTCTCTGTATTAATAATGTATCCACTTTCGCCTCCCATCAAAACCGCCGCTTCAGAGGGCACGAGATGCGCTGTCGGCTCGCTGATGATGGATCAACCGATACGGGGATCTCACCGGAGCATCCAAGAGGCGCGTCTGGTCGTGTAGGCTACCAGATTATGTCAGTTCGACAAGAAAATCTGGGTATACCTCAAATCTGAAGAGAGAAAGAAATGTTGACTCGTTTCTCCCCGCTAAGTGCTGTTTTGACCACAGCCACCGATTCTCGTCCTCTCCTTTCCTCTCCTCCCGTCGCTCCCCCGCGCGCTCACGCTCTCGGGGATGTTCAGCGCTGGCGTTGGCTTGGCTGGCGCGCGCACGGTTTGGGTATTGCAGAAATCTGAATTGCTTGCACACCGGCAACGACCATCCATCAGTCACCCGGTCACCCCAGAGCTCTCAGTTCCACAACCCCAATATTAGAACGAAGCCAAGTGCCAACAGTAACTTTTTCAAGTTTACAAATGGGCACTTTTATTCTTTGGCTGTCGTCTGTTCTTTAGAATCGTGGCAATAGAGCACATTTAGACGCATAACCCTTGGATATGCATCCTTTGATGATGAAAAACAATGCATGGTAAACATCTCAAGAAAACCATCATAGCATAAACATAAGCCTACTATTTTATCTTGGCGGAAAAAAGAAGAGAAAAGATACAATAGGCTACTACAACAGTTCAGCAGTGAAGGCCTGAAACTAGCCTAAGGGCAGTCAAGCATAAATAGCCAATTAAACTAATTTGTAAACATTTAGGTGATTATGCAGTGGCTGTCTGTAGACATCCCAGACACTGTTAATAAGCAGCGCCTTCAGTACAGAGTCTTGCACACTTCCTGATCAAACACTGTGAGCAATGGTCAGTTGCATGCATGGATAAGTTAACACACTGATGCAAATGCTCAAGGCTATAAATAACCCACATAGTTGGTTAGTCAACACAGAGTGCTGGGCTTCTCTTGACGCCATATTAATTCAATCTTTCATGAGGCACTAAATGGAAAACTTATTTTAGGGCACACACCCAAAGAAACTCTGATAGGCTACTTTAATGAAATATTAACAATTGCTAACTATGGCAAAACAGTCAAGGTTTAACAGGTTTTTCAAAGTTTTTTCAAACTACATTTTGAAGTATATTTAGGGTCAGTGGCGTGCTCAGTCCTCTTTGTTCTTTAGATGTGTTGATCGTTGTTGGGTGCTCTTTGGTCCGGTAAATAGTTTGTGTAAGAAAAAAGAGAAAAGAATTCTCTACGACCAAGGCACTCCACTTTTTGAAGTGTAGAGAAACACATGCACAGTTTTCTATTACACAGGCATAATTCCCTTGTTTTGCAAAAGATACATTGCACATTGCTTTTGATACTTATGTACTCCCTGCAAAACTGTTAGCCTGATGCAACCATGGCCTGTGGCACTTTGTGATTTGCTGTTCACATGCAGCCATAACATTGCCTCTTATCAGCACCAATCTTTATGAGGATATTTGTTCATCCTTTTGTTACCACAAAACGCACAGCAAAGTTGGTGAAAAACCAATCCAAAGAGCAGTACAATGTATTGCTGCTGTGTGATCATAAAAATGTTCTGAAAGCATTTCTTACATTTTTGTTTGGTGGTCCATCTGCACCTGGTCATCAGACACTAGTCTATAAAACTTTAAATTCAAAATTAATTTGAGAGAGTATTAGAAAGTTGCAGATTCTCATACTTTTGAGTGAGGGTGTGATATTTATTTGTTTATTTAACTCTTCAACATGCAATGCAACCTCTG
Source organism: Sardina pilchardus (assembly GCF_963854185.1). NCBI lineage: Eukaryota > Metazoa > Chordata > Actinopteri > Clupeiformes > Clupeidae > Sardina > Sardina pilchardus. Next base: position 28,672,098 of record NC_085002.1, on the reverse strand, counting down.
CTTGAACTGAGCAGAAGTGAATGGATTAGCTGTTCTCATTTTGTTATTATCATTAATCCTTCAGGGTTTTTTTATTTATTTATTTATCTATTTATTTTTTTAAGTACATTTATTGTGCTCTCAGTGGGTGACACATTTCCTTCAAACACCTTTTCTATACCTGCTGAATAACATGGCTACATAATTTAAAGAAATCATTATAGGTGTGTTCTGAATAGGCTACTGTATTTTGTTGATTCCCAACATCTCCACAGACTGAAGGACCAGCTAAAATGGCTATAGTGAACACTTCAGCATGTTCATCAAACAAAGTCTGCAATAATAAATGTGAAAACACAAGCAAAAGCAAATTCAGTTGGGAAAAATAAATTCCCGGGCACAGCAACAATGTTTTTTTTTTTTATTATTCACTCTGTCTACACAACAGCGCATATCTTACCATCACACACACACACACACACACACACACACACACATAAAATAATTGTGTTTAGACATATTTATGTTTGTCACACTATAGGAATATAGACTTAACTAAATGGAATTGGCAACAGAAAACTATTTACAGCATAAGAGGTATCCGGAAGTGGTTAATTTTAAGACAAGGGGAGGCGGTGTTGATCATGTGACTGCTACATCTTCCTGTTTACCACTTGCACCGTGTTAGACCACTTCGATTGCAACACACTCTTTACAGCTGAACTTTACTGGCAGTGGAGAATAACAAAGGGTGTTTTCGATTTTCTGTGAGAGGTCCAATACCACCCAAACAGATTTTTGAAGATTCTTTTTTCTGCTGATGCGTGGACATCTCTGGAATTAACACTTGACATTGAAAAACGTGACGAGGCCCGGGAATCCTCGGGGTTTCCTGAGTCGCCTGCCCAAGAATGGTCTGATTGAGCAAAAAGACACTTCACCTTTCGTCTCATATGGTGTTCCTGCTCTTTAACTTACATTGTACTGTGGATGTGCGTGGCTTGCTCGATAATACACAACTTAATGGCATAACAGGTGGTAGTGTATGCTACAAAGTAGCAAGCCGTAATTTTCACTAACGTTAGCCCAAGGAGCTAACGTGATAAGGAATCATAATTTAGCTAGCCAATTCGCTAGCTATTCTTGAAGAGCTTGCAAAACAGTCCGCTTCTTCCACTTGCTTTTAGAAAAGACTTGGTATTAGCTAGCCTAGGCTAGCTAATACACTCAGGGTGTAAGGGGGACGTATCGCCGTTGCCCTGAATTCGAGACGTATCCCTGGCTCCGGCCGCCTCAAGCGGGCAGTCAGGAAGAAACTGGCCGGGAGGGGATGGCCTGGTGGGTCTTCCCGGCCTCAAGGAGCAGCGGTGTTTGACGGAGGGAGCGTGCGGATAGAAGCAACGGCGAGTCGCGGCGCGATGATGGCCGCCTCTCCATCGGTCGCTGGTTGCCTGAGCGCATCAGGTATCAGCGGCCGTAAGAGCGAGGAGATAGCAGATCTGATCGATTTGTTCTCGAAGATGCAATACAGAGCCAAGGAAATCACTCCCGGGGTAGGATAGCTCGTTTTAGCTTGTCTGTGGTTCGATCCCCCCATTTAAAGCTTGATCAGTTGTGTAAAGTGCTGTATCAGGCTACCTAAAACGCATAGGCCAAGCGTGTAAACACCTGTCTGTTGTATGAACGTAGCTCAGTTTGGCATTTAGGTTTTCATTTAGATTCGCCATAAGTGTTCGCCCAATGTTGCATTTGACAGGTAATTTGGAGATTGTTAAAGTGTATTTGAACCTCTCTTAGGTGGAAAGGATAGAGAAGCGCTGTCTGGAGCTGTTTGGCAGAGACTACAAGTACAGCATCATCCACAACACCAACGGTGATGTTTGCGGGCACTATCCCCGACAGATAGTATTTCTGGAGTACGAGTGCACCGACCCTAATAAAGACAGGTAACTAGGTCAAAGGTTCATGGATTCACTTCACAAAGTGCAGACAGAGAAAGTTAATATGTAACTTTTATGGTTGCCACTTTTGCTAATAGGAAATGACAAACGTGTGTTTTCTGGGATAATTATATCAAATTCTCTCTAGGTATATCTTAGGCCTAGTCCATAATCGGTATGCTTCAACAGAATTTTGATAAGGTTCTGAGTTTTGCCACAGACCACACTTGCTATTCCCTGTCTACGCTTAAGTAGCATACTGGGTTATTTGTGCACACACTCACACCAGTCACATCTTCCACACACTCAACTCTTCCCAGTGCAAAGTTTATTTAAGGAATTACTAGTCTTTCACATTAAATGTTTATGTGATGCCTGTTTCCCTGTTTGGCCCTGGGTTTCCAAACTCAATATGACTGTGTGCTGTAATGGAGAGCATTTATTATTCATGAAAGACCATGTTTTAAAAAGCTGGTTTCATGTGCAGAGGCAAAATACAACACAGAGCATTACTTAGGCCCCTCTGTGTAGCACACTGACACACAAATGCTCTCTGTATAGTCTTCCTGTTCATGTAATATGGTATGCAAGTAAGTGTTGGAATGGACTCATAGTGATGATGCTGTGTCTGTGTAAATCAGATGCTACGCTAGAATTTTTGTTTATTTACTCACATGACGATGTATGTGATTCAGAAACCTTTAATATTCAAGCTATGTCATCAATTTTTAATGACTTGCAGTCCATAATATTTCTGGGGATGTCCATATCCTTCATGCTTGCTCGCAGGTTTGAAACCTCTGTTCAGATTACCAAGCTGCAGGATTTGGTGAACCGCAGTAAGATGGCTCGCTGCAGAGGGAGGTTCGTGTGCCCAGTCATCCTGTACAATGGCAAGGTAAGCACACTTCTCAGGCTGCCCCTTAGCGAGCTCTAAATCACATTACCTTCACCTTTTAGTGAATTAGACAGCACTTTGAGTGGACCTGCTGCACAGTGATAGCATTCATACAGATAGTGTTGGGTCTCATGACTGTGGTCTTCGTAGTGCTAAGCTGCATCAGCAGGTCTTGGGTATCAGATGAGGATGGTCAGGGTGAAGCAGCACAGAGGTTGGATTCACTCCAGAATCCAGACGCTCCCTCTCGCGAAGCAGCTCCCTCCCACATACCTTGCTAAGCTAAGCAACGCCTTAATTCAGTTAAACTGTTTTGTTATTGTTGTTGTGAATCTGGCATCAACTGAGAGTGTCGCTCAAATGTGACCCGCATTATGTTGAACTCTGCGTGTCAGCCCTTCACAACCCACAAACAGCAGAACCTCAGATCGAAAGTTGAGCATGCTAGCAATCGAGCTAAAAGCCCAGGCTGCTAGCTCTCTTGCCAGCATTACTCTTAAGGCGTCTGGGCGTGAGCTTTATTAACATTAAACAGGCTCAGCTTTGCTAGCTGGCGTCCATTACCCAAACAAGAGAATGAATGGCATCAACCTGGCATGGTATGACCTGACAGTCCTGTGTAAATATGAGAAAAAGGCCCTGTCTTACTCTAAGCAGTCCCAAAGTTTTGTTTCCTTCAGTGCAGTTGGATCCCGTAGGAAGGCATAACAGTGCTCGACTTAACAGGGTCACTGGCCCACAGTTGTTCTGCCAGTCACCATCACGAGTCAACGCAGCTCACCTGTGATGCTAACAGGTAGCAGCTAATAATATAAGGGCGGGGGGGGGGGGGGGGGGGGGGGTGTAATGTTGGACACTGGGGCATATTGAGTCCCATTAGCTTTTACATCTTTAACAATGAGAGAGAGAGAGAGAGAGAGAGAGAGAGAGTATTACCTCAGTGCTCTCTTAGCTCTCCATCAGAGCAGCCAGGGTCGTCCCTCTCTTTCTTCATAAGACTGTGGAAGACACAATTCTTCCAAGAATACCTCCTCTCCGAGCGCTTCTGACAACCGCACACATCTATGTGCACATACCACACTCTTTCCCCTCTTCTCTCTTCTCTCTTCCCTTTCCCCTTTCCACTTCCCTCTCTTTTTTTCTTTATCTCCTCTTCCACCACTTCTCCTCCACCAAACTTCTTCTATTACTTCATATTGTATGCTCTAGTACAGTGGTTGTCAAACTTTTCACAATGAGTACCACCTCAGAGAAAAATTGACCACTATTATGACTAGCATTAAAGTAGTAGCGCAGACCAATTTAAATATATTTTTACATTGTTGATACTGTTTTTGCATTTTCAAGAAAGATAAAAACTAGTTTAAATTTAAAAAAGCATTATGTATATGTTATAATTTGAAGTGATTATTTTGTCTTCATGAAATAAAACATATTGGAGACTCCCAGAGTACCACAACAGAGAGTCCGGGTACCACAGTTTGAGAACCACTGCTCTAGAACATGTCTTGACAGATACAATGATAAGCTCCTAGCTATATCCTGCTCTGCACTGTAGCTAAACGTTAATGCTGTATTTCTGTGTAGTTTAAAAGTTTAAATGTTAAAATGCTTAATGCCATTCTATGGCTGAAGTTGTATTCCTGTAGCTTAAATTAAAAAATGCTTAAAAGTTGAGCCTAAACGTGATAAGTCACAAATGCGTGCGCCAAATGAATGAATAAATGTAATATATTTTTGTTGCAGCATGTGTGTCGCTCGTCCACTTTGGCTGGCTGGGGGGAGTTGTATGGACGCACCGGCTACAACTACATCTTCTCAGGTCAGTTTCTCCTCCATGCCAGTGATCGCGCTGGGCAGCACACAGGAAGAAGAAATGCCAGGGTCGTTAACCAATCAAATCTCTCCCCTCAGGTGGCACTGATGACACGTGGGCGGAGTCTGAGGAGGTGCCAGAGGACGAGGGTGCAAGGTGAGAGAGAGCCTCCGGTGTACTGTGGCTGCCCTTAGCAGTGGCCAGTTATGCATTAAGTCCAACTCCAGTGGGGTGTCCTACGAAGCTTGATTAGTGTCTTAGCGAGGTATGTTGCGCTCAAAGCCAGGGTATGCTGTCATACGAAAGTGGATTTGTTTAGCGTCACTGTATCACCATGGTATCTTATGCTCGCAGCCAAACCTGGTCGGGAGCAGGTTGTGTGCTAACTTATAGCTCAAATTGTGAAAAATCACCGCCCTCTGACTAATTCTTCTGACTACTGACCAATCAATTATCTTGAAAAATGATGTCATCTCACGTGTGAGAATCTACTGGAGCAGCTCCGCCTCTTCAAACATTTTGAAACTCGAAGGCGCCTTTAAATATGTTGCGCATGCAGATATATCACTACTATGCACATGCATACCATACAATATCTGATGACCATCGATTTTTTTGATGTTATAGGTAAGACACTAAAAATGACCACCATAGATTACGCTGCCACTCATAAATGCGTAAGTAAGTTGTGGGGCAGCCGTGGTGTACTGGTTAGCGCAAAGGGCTTGTAACCGGAGGGTTGCCGGTTCGATCCCCGATCAGTCCACCACGGCTGAAGTGCCCTTGAGCAAGGCACCTAACCCCTCACTGCTCCCCGAGCGCCGCTGGTTGGGCAGGCAGCTCACTGCTCTGGGTTGTGTGATTCACCTCACTGTGTGTTCACTGTGTGCTGTGTGTTCACTAATTCGGTTAAATTGGGTTAAATGCAGAGAACTGAATTTCCCTCACGGGATCAAAAAAGTATATATTCTATTCTATTCTATTCTAAGTAATCTTTTTAAAATATATGCGGTCTTGAGCATCTTCATGTTTCACCATTGGCCAAAGTCACCCAAACCTCGAGAAAGCGCACAGATCTGAGCTGAAAGCCTAGTTTGACAAATTCACCCCTGAGTGAGTTTCGTGATACCACTCAACTCTGATTGCGACTTTCGTATTTGTCGATCCAGGTTATCAAAAGAAATCCTGGTTATGTTCAGCGAGACTCGTAGTATACCCCACAAGTCTTGGTGCCTCTATTGGTATGGTGTGTTATGACATAAATGGGCCTCTCTTTGTTTGTTTGTTTATTTCATTTTTTATTTGTTTTCTTTCTTTCTTTCTTGCACTCTGTCTTTTCCCCCTTCAATTCACACTTTCATTCTTGCTTTTGTTTTGTTGTCTTTGATTTTTTCCTCTTCTGTTTCCTCCTTGTTTTCTTTCTATCTTTCTTGCACTCTGTCTTCCCCCTGACATTCACACATTCATTCACACTTTCATTCACATGTTCATTCTTGCTTTTGTTTTGTTGTCTTTGTTTTTTCCTGTTTGTTTCTTTCATTTTTTACTTGTTTTCTTCGTTTGTTTGTTTGTTTCTTTTTTTCTTTCTTTCTTTCTTGCACTCTGTCTTTCCCCCCTTAAATTCACACCGTCATTCACACTTGTATTCACACGTTCATTCTCGCTTTTTCTCCTCCTTCAGGAATGGGGACTCCCAGCTCTTTGACAAAGTGCGCGGCTCGGACATCAAGCTGCTGCGCTACCTCTCGGTGCGCTACATCTGCGACCTGATGGTGGAGAATAAGAAGGTCAAGTTTGGCCTCAAGTGAGTTAGCGCGCCGGCCGCTGCCCTCGTCCGTTAAATTCAGCTCGCTCTCATTCACTCTCCCTCACGGGTCAACAGCACTGCACTTCACCTCACACACTTGCGTAATAACTGTGGTCAGGGCAAGTGTGTGTGTGTGTGTTTGTGTGTGTGTGTGGGCAGTCAAATGTATGTGTGCATACATTTGCATTGCAAGCTATTGGTAATGCGATATGTTTATTTTTCATACTATCATTTGTAAATATGAGAGCACAATTTCCTTTGTCATGACTGTAAGAAAGAGTTCAACATATAGTAGCCCTATAATATATGTGTGTGTGTGTGTGTGTGTGTGTGTGTGCGTGTGTGCAAGGGAGTGAGCTTTAAAGTTCTTGTCGTACCTTAATGTTTATGTTGAACAGTGAACATGAGGCTCTATGATGAACTGATGCCATTAGAACCTGTTCTCATGGGGTTCTCTGATGAACTGATGCTATTGGAACCTGTTCTCATGGGGTTCTCTGCTCTGTCTCTGTGTCTCCAGCGTCACCTCCTCTGAGAAGGTGGATAAAGCCCAGCGCTATGCAGACTTTACCCTGCTCTCCGTGCCTTATCCAGGTGATGTCTCTCTCTCTGTCTGTCTGTCTCTCTGTCTGTCTCTCTCTCTCTGTGTCTCTCTGTCTCTCTCTCTCCTCTCAATCTCCCACTCCTCTCTTTTTCAGATCTCCCACCTCTCTCTCTCTTCTAGATCTCCCACCCCTCTCTTGCTCTCTCTCCTTCTCCCTGTATCTCCTCCAGGCTTGATCACATCCTTCTCTCCTACTCACACTGATATTCTTTTGTGTTTTTTTCTGTGAATGTTGAACCAGGAATACATTTCACATTTTATAAGGTGCATACATTCATTCCTGGGTGCATGATCGAGAACTGTCTTGTCTTGGGGCAGTGTGGTCGCATGGCCTTCACTGAGATGGATCTGTTTGTTTGCGCAGGATGTGAGTTCTTTAAGGAGTACAAAGATCGGGATTACACTGCGGAGGGGCTGGTGTTCAACTGGAACCAGGTAGTGTGTCGTCATCTGCCCTTCTCATCTCAAAGTATCTCCATTCAGAAGGGAGATTGGAACTCAGTAAATGCATTCATAATATGCTTATGGACATCCCCTTAAGGTATCTTCTGTTTTGCAGGACTTTGTGGATGCTCCTTTGACAATCCCTGCTTGCTTTACCAAGAATCTGAATATTGATTGGAGGGCATATCAGGTATGGGCAGAGGAGTGTATTTATTTTACTCCACAACATGTCAATATGCTTCAAATAGAAATAGGAAGATAAACATTCGTTGTTATCCAGGGTTTCTGTGTGGCCCTGTGGGGTGTCCTACGAAGCTCGATTAGTGGCTTAGCGAGGTATGTTGCGCTCAAAACCAGGGTATGCTGTCATACGACAGTGGATTTGTTTTAGCGTCGCTGTATCACCATGGTATCTTATGCTCGCAACCAAACCTGCTCGGGAGCGGGTTATGTGCTTAGTTATAGCTCAAATCGTGAAATATCACCGCCCTCTGACCAATTCTAACCAATCCATTATCTTAAACAACGAAGTTATCTCACGTGTGCTAATCTGTCATATTTTGAACAGGTTCGGCCCCGCCTCTGCAAACATTTTGAATCTCGAAGGCGCTTTTAAGTATGTTGTGCGTGCAAATATGTCACTACTGTGGACATGCATGCCATACAATATCTGATGACCATCGACTTTTTGATGTTATAGGTTAGACACTAAAAAAGACCACCCTAGATTTCGCTACCGCTCATAAATGCGGAAGTAATCGTTTTTAAACCTAGGCTGTCTTGTGCGTCTCCACGTTTCCCGATTGGTCAAAATCACCCCAACCACGAGAACGCGCACAGATCTGAGCTGAAAGCCTAGTTTGACAAATTTATCACATACCTGCTGTCGTAGGATCACTTAACTTAATACCCGAGTTGAGGCTTTGTGCAGCCTCGATATGTCTAGATAACCTAGATTTGTCTAACTTGCTTCGTAGGACACCCCACTGGTCTGTCATAATGCTGTGTCATGGCGCCCTCTGCTGGTGGAAAGGAGCATAGAAAAGACTAAATCTTTTTTGGTCTGATTTTGGAGTGATATGTATTCATATTCTATGATGTTAACCATTTTAAAAGTCAGCTGATGAATAAGTTCATTAAATGATGCATCAAAGGCAATGTGAAGTAGAAATCAATTCTGTTGCAAGATAAAAAAAAATACCCATGTAGAATTGAAAAACAGGGGTAGCTAATTTTCAATTCAGACTCCAGGTTGAAATTGTACAGAACACTTTCTGCTCTCTTTCTCTCTCTCTTTCCCTCTCTCTCTCTCTCTCCCTCTCTCTCTCTCTCTCTCTCCTATTTTTTTTCTTTCTCTGTCTCTCACTGTCCTGGGAACTGAAGTGTCAGATTGGGAAGATGGGTGTTGAATTGAGTTTTGATTGATCATGGATTGTGCAAACTTATTAATTACTAATTTGGAATGTGTAATTTAAATGATGTATTCTCTCTCTCCCTCTCTCCACCTCTCTCTGTTCCTCCCTTACTCTCTCTCTCATTCTCTTTAGTCATGGGATCTAGTTGAACAGACTCAGAACTACCTGAAGCTGCTTCTTCATATCATAAACAGTGATGGTGAGTCATTCCCTGCCCAGACACCCTGTGCCTGAAAATGCCCTGACTACAGAACATGATGTGAATGCACATTTCACTATCACTTTACTTTGTTATGCGGATGCACTGCACATTGGATTATGCGTGTTTTGAAATCAGTTGTACAAATAGTAATCATGTTAGCCTCTAACATTGCCACAGTAGACATTATGCTGTATTTTGGGTAGCGATGACTCACACTGGCTATGACTTCCCTTCCCTCCAGTCAAGAGCATAGTACATAATTCATGCATATTGGCAAAGTTTTAAAGCCCAACTGAAGTTAATTTGGTAACTAACACATCTTAAATGGAAACATTGGTCCATAACACAATGCTCCCCCATTCCACATGGTGGCTTCACTTACAAGATATTATGCCCTTTATGCACTTTCCCTATCATTGCTCTACATCTACAAAAGTAACCCATATTGAACCACAAAGACATCAATAATATTCCTCAGTGAAGGGCCATGTGAATGTATGCAAGTGCGTGCATGCTGGTTTATGCAGTTGTGTTGGTTGTCTGTCTCGTCTCCTGTGTTGATGTGGTTTGTGGTGGTTTGTTGTAGATGAGAGTGGTCTGCTGGTGCACTGCATATCCGGATGGGACCGGACGCCTCTCTTCGTGTCCCTCCTGCGCCTCTCCCTCTGGGCGGTACGTCCGCACTGCTCTGCGTGTCACTTCCTCTGTCACCCCCTTGTTCGTAGGTCTCCCCTCATGGTGCCACTCACAGGCACAGTGCAGCAATAGGCCCTCAGTGAAAGTGGGTTTGATAAAGGATAGGGATGACCTATTGAGAAACTCTGGCTTATATTGATGCCCATGTATGACATAGCAATTTAACAGATAACAAATGCTGATACCAGTATCTTTTTTCTTTCTTTGTGTATGCTTAGTTTCTGTAGTTAATTATACTGTTTAGTTGAAGGGGCACACAAAATATCCATTAGAAATAACTTAATCATTTTCTACTAATAGTTTATTGCTATAGAAGTTTTGAGGTTTGGCCCAATGAATATAGCTTGCAATGCAGAGTGCAAAGTTTTCAATGGGGGGGTGCTTTTGTGATGTAAGGGATGTTAGGTTGTCATTGTTTAATAATCACCGCCTGCCCAGGCACTAAGCAATCAGACAGCTGTCAAGCCTCCGTCATGCTCTACATGCTGGAGATGGCACTTAGATGTATTTTTCATTACCATTGTAGAGTGTTTGCTACATTGTTTACAGCGTAACATCAAGTGGGAGTAGTGCCAGAGCAGGGGGACTCCTGAAACATGCATGTGGAGGGCCGCGGTGGGTGGGGCGGGGCGAGTGTGGCGCCAGGGTCAGGCGCCCTGCTGCTCTCAGGGCCAGTGAATGATGGATGAGTGACAGTGCTGCTTCATGTGTGCCCCTCTCGTCTCCCCTCGGCAGGACGGGGCTGTACACGCCACTCTGGAGCCCAGCGAGATCCTGTATCTGACCATCGCCTACGACTGGTTCCTCTTCGGGTAAGAAAGAGCTACCTTCCCCCCCCCCCCCGCCCCTTCCACGCAAACGCACTCATGCACGCACGCACACGCATTCAATAGATGTGTGAGATGGAGAGAACGTTTTCGACCGAAGATGAGCCAGGCCACGTTAATTAAAGGAGGGTGACGTGGCGTAGGAGTGAGGCAGGACAGGATACTGAGGAGTCGCTTGTGTCTGATTTGACAAAAAACAGCTTGACAAGAAAGTTTCTTCCAATGTGTGTGTGTGTGTTTGTGTGTAATACCTACATGTGTGTCTTGAGTTTTTACCAGTAGACGGCAGGTTTTGGACAGCCCAGCAGGGACTACGTCTTACAAATTGTCTGGGAGCGCCCAGCCGTTGGCAGGTCCGCAGTAATATCCGTGGTCAACCATGAACACGCTGACGGCTTTCAGGGGCGCCAAGATGAAGAGAACAATCAGTGAAGAAAAGGGTCTGTGTAGTGAGGGAGGGAGAGAGAGAGAGACGGAGAAGGAGAGAGAGAGAGACAGAAAGAGAGAGAGAGAGAGAGCAAAAGAGAGAGCAGAGAGATCGCATACAGGATAAGGAGAGAGAAAGAGAGATAGCACAGAGGAAGAGGGAGAGTGAGATAGATGGCACAGAGGAAAACGGAGACAGATAGATGGCACAGAGAGAGGGAGAGAGTGAGCGTGCAGAGGGAGCGAGAGAGAGAGAGAGGCAGATAGCACAGAGAAAGAGACTGAGCTAGAGGGAGATGGCAGGGTGTTAGTAAGGCAGTGCAAAGAGAGAGAGAGTAAAAAGGAGGGAGGGAGGGTGGGATGAGATGGCAGTGATGAGGGGAAAAGAAGAGATGGGGGCCAGGGAGAGGAGTGGGCTCTCCTCAGGGGAATCCTCCCTTTCATAATTACAGCTGTGTATCTTTCTAACTTTAACTCATCAAACAGAGATCACCCTTCCAGAGCGGCCCAGTAATTACGCTGCCAGAATCGTGGCCAAACTCCCGGGACTACAACCAGCGGGGAGGGGAGGGGGAGGACATGAGGGGGAGAAACTTAGGGGAAATATATAGGAATGATTTTCACACCGACCTGAATTGCCTTGGTAGAAAATAAGCAGAACATCCATCATTGTTCTATGAATGGTGGCGAATAATGCTTGTGGCTGAGCTTAATTATTGATCTAAGGCTTTTTTTGTTGTTTCCGTCATCACATGAATGCAGAAGGATTCTGCTTGTTTGTTTAGATTAAGGGCAACCTTTTTGGGATGTCAGGGCAGACGCCTGTTCCCCACTCTGCTCATTGGCTGGAAGCTTGTTCCTGAAGAGACAATAGGTAGCAGTATTAAATTCAGAGGGCCAGGTGATGGCAAAGATTTTTCATTTAGCTAACCTAGTGCCCTCTAGACACTCATGTAGTGGGACAAATGAAATCATGGAAATCTACGCTTGTCCTAGAGGACCTCTCCTTGGTTAGCAGCATTGCACTATTTGCATGGGTTGAAGATCCTTTTAAGAGTTGTTTTATGGAGATATGCTGTAGTAGAGCCTTCTAGATTCTTGATTGTAATATATGATGATTAACGTTGACTTTAGTTTTCTGATGTATGATGTTTGTCATAGGCTGGTGATTGATTCTAAGCAGGTAATATATGGGTATGAGGTAGCCTACTGATTGTAAAGGGCAATTGAGTGAGGCCCTCCAGTCTGTGATTGCAGAGTTCATAATGTCCTTTCTCTTCACTCTGTTTCAGTCACATGCTGCCTGATCGTCTCTCTAAAGGGGAGGAGGTGAGTAGAAGGCATTCTGGAACTAGAACATTCTAGAACTAATTCAATTCCTGCATGAGTTCTTAATTCAACATCTTTCAAGACACCTCACAGCATTTGTGGTGTCTAGACTGTATGATGAGCTACTGTTAGACGTCACCATAGCGATGACCTCCAGCCGGTCAGTTTGACCTGTGGCTTTTCACCTGTCTTTTGGAATGTGCGTGTTGGATGGGTCCTAGGGGGCAGTGTTTCATAATTTATCGAGGCACGCCGTGAGGAAAAATATGAGTGTGTTTTATTCATGTGTTTCTCTTTCTCTCTCTTTGTCTGGTTCTTTCTCCCCCTCGTCACCTTTCCTCGGCAGATTTTCTTTTTTTGCTTCAATTTTTTGAAGCACATTGTCTCTGAGAAGTTCTCGGCTGTAAGAAAACAGAGGTAGGTGCCGTTTGGATTGGCCCATGCTGTCACATTGCATTCACAACACATCACATTCCAGTGGCTAAGTCACAAAATAAAATCTCACAAATATCATGCAGCCTCCTCCAGACTTCCATAATATTATCTACAGCTTGTTGGTGTGTGTGCATATGTGAAGTTATCATATGCATGCTATAAACATTCTAGAGGAGATAGTAATTGTAAGCCAGGCTCTAGTGAACTTGTCTGGTGTACTTGTATTAAAGCCCTGTCTTCCTGAAGGGCTTGAAGATTCCTAGATATGTCAGAGCTTTGCTTTTGCCCTCTCTGCGTCTTGTCAGTAAGAATATTTAGATCACACACCGAGTTAAGCTCCGTGCCTTCCTCTTGGTTCAGAAAACATGGTCTATGAGAGGGATGCTTTAGGAAGGGTCACCACACACACACACACACACACACACACACACACACACACACACACACACACACACAAACTCACTTACTGCAGAGTGTGAAGAATTCATGAGGGAGGACATGTCTTTCTTGTTAGTGGCCACCATGGTTCTGGAGTGTGGTTTTCAGCGCTAGCTAAAGGCTGAGATCAAAGGAGCCTTGTGCTTATGGCCGCCGCAGAGTGCAACAGTCTCATGTCCCACGGCGCCCAGTAGGGGTGGGAACATTATTATTTAGATCATGGCTCTGTTTTAAATGTCTCCCTCCCTGCATTTTTATTCCTTAATATCTTCTAACTCACTCTTTCTCTCTCTCCCTCTCCCCCTCCTCTCCTCAACCGCTATGGATTCTGCGTCTCTGTCTGGCTCCTGGGCAACGTCTTTGCTTTGGCAGAAGGAAAAACTCTCACTTCAAAGACACTGATTTCACAGTGGACGACCTCTGCCAACTCAGTAAGTGCCGTTTGTGGCTTCTCTGTGTATACTGTTGTGTTGCCCTGCACCTTGAAGGAATTGAGAAGAGCCAGGAGTTGGCATGTTCTGATGGGTGTCAAACTTACTAGGGTTGCGCAGCTCACATTCCATTCTCGCCTGGCAGAGTAGCTAGACTCCTAAATCATGCGGATCACCAGCAGAAAAAGAGACTATTTAATTGCATGAGGATTCTGAACTTAATGCCTACCAGGAAATCTGCACCAACAAAGCAGCTGCTAGCTTGAGTATCTGACAAAACAGGCCACAAAAGGTGACTCTATCCCAGGGTCTTTGACTAACTTAAGCAGATGTCCAGACAGGCCTTCGGTCATTCATCAGCTGTTGGCTCCCAACTTCAGAGAGGACAGGAGAGGATGAGCGAGTGGCCATACATGTTGGATGTGAGCGTGCCCAGAGGCGCTCTCCCTCACTGCCTACTCTCCTTCACCTCTCTCTGTCTGCTGTCTGACCCCCCCCCCCCCCCCCCACCTCCCCTTCCCCAATGCACCATCTCCGTTTGTTCTGTCCAGAGTCCAGAGATCGGGGCAGTGCCACCAGCCTCAGCAGTGATTTCTCCCTCATCACGGAGGACTCGCCGGCCGCTGCGGCCGCTGCTGCCCCGGGCTCCAGTCTGACCAACGAGGCCGTGGACGTATTCTACACTGCTCCGCCCAGCAGCGGGTAAGTGCCCTAGTTGCCCCCCCCCCTCCCAACCCCCCCCCCCCCCCCCCTACACACACACACACACACACACACACACACACACACACACACACACACAGATACACTCACATATATACACACATATACAGTATGTACGCATACACACACACACACACACACACAGGTGTGGTCACTGTAGCCTACCTGTGTGGTTACTACAGTGCTGAAAGATAGTTGTGCTGTCTGAATGAATGGCCCATTTAAAGGCTTATTTGGGCAGGAGTGGCCTGTCTGTCCTTGACGCTCTTGTCCTGTTTATGCTCTTCTCCAGTGTTGGCCAGCCGTGCTGCTGCTGGGTAGTGTGTGGCACGGGCAGCCTGTTCATCTGTGTCTGTCTGTCTGTCTGTCTGTCCTCAGGAGGAGAGCCATGATGTCGTCACCTCAGACGGTGGTCTGGAACCGCCCGCACCCGCTAGAGGAGCGGCTACCTCATCCACTCTCGGAGGGCAAGTCCTCCAGCTCCTCCTCCTCCAACCAATCAGAACAGGGCTTCACTCGCACCGGGAGCAGCCCATTGGCTGTGCCAGGAAGAAGGTCAGTCGGCGCACATGCTCAAAGTTTGGGGGGTTGACTTGGCCTGACATTGAAACTGTTCAAGTGCGCGGCTCAATTGAAATGCATGAGGTCAATTGCATCGTCATCGTCTTGCACATTTTAATTACCTTGTTGCTTTCAAATTGCAACATCCAATTTTTAAGGAAGACACACTTTAGCAGTCTCTAGCTGTCCTGACTTGTGATTCATCTCTTTTCGTCTTCATGTCTTTTCGCATTGATGTGAGCATGGATGTGAACTCGACTGGAAATCACTAACCAAAATAGGCACCAGAGGGGCACCGCTACCGTCTTTGGTTGCCATAGCGATGCCAAATTGCAAGGTGGCCTGAGGGGTAGTTCTTGCATCCTCCTCTGGTTTTTCTCCACATTTCATTCTAATCCAGAAGAAGAGTTGAATTGTTTGGCATGAGTTTATCCGGGCATCTCTCTGTGTGTGTGTGTGTGTGTGTGTGTGTGTGTGTGTGCTGGGGTGCATGTGTGTCTTTCTCTTTCTGTATGTATACCTAGGTCTTTGTTCACCTATGTGTGGCATGTGATTGGTTGTGTGTGTGTGTGTCACAAATCACACTATTTCATTACCAGAGCGGAAGAGGCCTAGGCTGTGTGTTTGTCTTTGTCTTCCTTGCTTGTTGAGGCCTGTGTGTGTGTGTGTGTGTGTGTGTGTGTGTGTGTGTGTGTGTGTGTGTGTGTGTGTGTGTGTGTGTGTGTGTGTGTGTGTGTGTGTGTGTGTGTGTGTGTGTGTGTGTGTGTGTGTGTGTGTGTGTGTGTGTGTGTGTGTGTGTGTGTGTGTGTGTGTGTGTGTGTGTGTGTGTGTGTGTGTGTGTGTGTGTGTGTGTGTGTGTGTGTGTGTGTGTGTGTGTTCCTTGCCTGTTGAGAGTGTGGGTGGTGGTGGGATGTTAATTTGCGACTTGGGATAAGCTGAGCTGTAGTGCAATAGAATTTCTTGGTGTTATGCTTTTGTAAGAAGATGTTTGTCTGTGTGCATTTGTGTTTGTACCTTTTCTTTTGTGGTGAGGGCTCAGCGCCTCCTGTTCTGTGTGTGTGTGTGTGTGTGTGTGTGCGTGCGTTCAAACAGCTCACTTAGGGGCTGCGTTTTGTGTGTGCGTGTATACGTGTGTGTGTGCGTACACGCGCGCTCTTGCATCGCGGCAGGAAAGCTGTGAAATATGACTAACCATCTTTCACTCGTCGCAATTTGATGTTGATTATCCCGCGGCACTCCAAGCCATTATCGCTATGGAGTGAAGCTTAATGGCTCCATCTGCATAACGCTTGCGTGGCAGTCTAGTCTCCTGAAGGGCCAGACAGGCTCAGCGTGGTGCTGCCGCTGCTGCTGGTGCTGGTGCTGGTGATGAGGCTGAGGCTGAGGCTGGTGATGAGGCCGGTGTTAGTATGTGGGGTCCACGTCCATCTCCGAGGTTGAAGCCCCTAAGCTGACCTCCCTGCCCTGCTGCTGCTTTGCCTGAGTGCGACTGCCCCCCCACGCCCGTGACCTCTCCCTCAACCTTGACCCTTGGGTGTCTGCTCTTTCTTTTTTTTCCTCCTTCTGTTCCTTTCTCCCCCCCCCCCCCCCCCCCCCTCCTGTGACCTCGGTCACCCTCTCACCTTCCACACAATCTGGGCTCATTATACGATTTTTCTTGCTTTCTCTTTCTATCTTTACCTGTCTCTGTCTCTATCTCCGTCTCTCCATCTTTACCTGTCTCTGTCTCTATCTCTCTCTCTTCTTTACCTGTCTGTCTCTCTATCTTTACCTGTATCTTTCTGTCGGCTATCCTCATCTTTTCCTTGCTCACTTCCATTTCTTTTTGATTCCTCTTGTCTTTCTCTATATCTCTTGTCTTTCTTTCTTTCTTTCTGTATTACTTTCTATCCCTCTCTCTCTCTGCCCACCCCCTCTCTATCTTTCACCATCTCTCTCTTTCTTTTACACCCCTCCTCTTTCTCTCTTCCCCACCCTCCTTTCTCTCTCTCTCTTTCCCTCTCCCTCTCCATTTTTCTTTCCATCTCTCTCTTTCTCTCTGCCTCTCTCTCCCTCTCTCTGTCTTTCTTTCTTTCTGTATCCCTCTCTTTCTCTCTATTCTTGTCTTTTTCTCCATCTCTGTCTCTCTCCCTGTCTCTCCATCCCTCTTTCCCTCCATTTCTCTCTCTCCCTCTCTCTTTTCTCTCTCAATCTCTCTCTCAATCTCTCCATCTTTCTCTCTCTCTCCCTCTCTCTCTCTCTCTCTCTCTCTCTCTCTCTCTCTCTCTCTCTCTCTCTCTCTCTCTCTCTCTCTCTCTCTCTCTCTCTCCCCCTGGCTGTCCCTGCCCACGTGGTCTGCTCTGTCCCTGTCCCTGGCTCTGTCTCTGAGCAGGTCTATGGCGGAGTACGCGCGCTCCGGCTCGTCCCTCTCCACCGACTACGGCAGCTGGCAGATCGTGTCGGGCTGTGGTAGCATCCACGACCACGGCCCCCTCCATGCCGAGTCGCCTCTGCCCTTCAGCTTCCAGGACGAGGGACCCAGCAGCCGCATGTGAGTCTCTAAAGCCCTCCACATGCCCCCTCCACCCATCCCGTACGCCACTAACCACCTTTAACCTCTGACCCCTAACCCACCCCCACCCATCCCACCCTGACCTCTGACCTCTGACCCCGGCCCTCCTCCCTCGCCCCAGCTCCGCACCCAGCAGCACAGGCATGGAGGCAGTGAGGGGGCCATTCTGGAGCATGCAAGGGGACATATTTCACTCTGCGTCCATTCTTTCTCTCTCTCTCTTTATCTGTCTATCTATCTGTGTGTGTGTGTGTGTGTGTGTGTGTGTGTGTGTGTGTGTAGGCCTGTCACGATAACAAATTTTGCTGGACGATAAATTGTCCCAGAAATTATTGCGATAAACGATAATATTGCCGTTCTGAGATCATTTTTATCTAATATAATGATAATGGCATAATAATGCAGGTACACCTTTTCAAAGATCAATAACTTGTATTTCTAAAGAATAAGGAACTGGAATGGGAAGACATTTTTAAATATCCACAATAAATGAACAAAACAACCAAAAACAATAAATAGAAATACAATGGACTCTCAGTCTCTACTAACACTCTGTTTAAGGGCCAGCAAATTAAAACATGACATGCAACAGGGGGCGTGTAGAGTGACAGTTGCTAAGCCTTATGCACGGAACTAAATGTCATCATAGCTGATCAATTAGGCCTACGCAGTCAGCTAAACATTTGAAACTTGCGCAAAACGGCATGAACCCAGCATCTGCACGTCACATAAAACACAAATTGAAGCAATAAGTTGGTCAGCGGATAATCCTACTGCAAAGCCTTTTCACAGGTATGCTACGTTTATGACATATAATAACGTTGATTACGAACACATTTCACCACAGCTGACAATTAGCTTACGACATTTTAACCGGAGCTGCCGGCTGTTTTGGCTGATTCTTGAGCTCTCAGCGGAGTGCAGACTTTGCGGAGTGTGTCTTTATCAGATGATGAAAGAACGTAGCTTATAAGCATGATTTTCTGAACTGCATTATCACTGTTTTTACCCCCATACCTGTCAAGCTACAACAGAAAGCCTCTTCAGTGTGCTTAGGCCAATCGCCAAAGCCTCGTCTAGCCTGTTAATCAAATGAATGTAAGAAAGTAAAGTTGTCCGTCATGTTATTGAAAGATACATGTCTGACAAGTGACTGACATGAGGGTTCACTCCTCGTTAGGCTGCGCTAAAGGAACCGAGAGGGGTCGCCGTGGTTATCCTCTCTTTCGTAGAGAGAGAGAGAGAGACGAGAAAAACAATCAAGCATGAAAGTGGAAATTATCGCGGCCGGAAAAGTTATCGAGCTCATTTTTTTTATCGTGCGATTTATTGATTTATTGAATATCGCGACAGGCCTATGTGTGTGTGTGTGTGTGTGTGTGTGTGTGTGTGTGTGTGTGTGTGTGTGTGTGTGTGTGTGTGTGTGTGTGTGTGTGTGTGTGTGTGTGTGTGTGTGTGTGTGTGTGTGTGTGTGTGTGTGTGTGTGTGTGTGTGTGTGTGTGTGTGTGTGTGTGTGTGTGTGTGTGTGTGTGTGTGTGTGTGCGTGTATGCGTGTATGTGTGTATGTGTGTGTGTGTGTGTGTGTGTGTGTGTGTGTGCGTGCGTGTGTGTGTGCGTGCGTGTGTGTGCGCGCCCGCACAACAAGTGTAATATCTGTCTGTGTCTGTCTGTGTGTCTGTGTGCACAAGCACCAATGTCTGTTTGTGTGGCTGTTGTATTTGTTTGATCAGTTGGTGTTTCACAAAGTTTGCAGTTGTTATGTGATTGCTGTGTGGATATGTGTGTTTGAATAGCAGTTTGTATGGATGGATGTTTGTTTGTTTGATTGTTTTTATTGTGAATGTTGGACAACTGTTGGTGGGTTGAAAAGAGATTTTATTGTACGAGCATGAATACCAAAAGCAGTAAAATACATTATATTAGACACAAAATAATAATACTCTTCAAGTACTCCCTTTTCAGATACTAATTTAAAAAGGTCATTATTCAGACTAAATGTTTATATTTTACATGAATTGACAGCCCAGGGTATTGAATTGTTAATTTTAAAGGCTAAATGGTTGATGTATGGGGAAGCTGTCTCTCTCTCTGTCTCACACACACACAAACTTTCCCTCTTGCACACAAACACTGTCTCTCTGGTGGTGAGAAATGAATTGGTAGCTAACCAGAGGCCTTGGACTCTTGAGGCGGATTATAAATGGCAGGCTGTTTTGCGCCTTCCTCTTCATATTTCTGATGTCTGCCGTTGGAGGAATTTCCCTTTCTGCTCGATCTGGCTGCTAAATCGAGTGTGTCTGGAAAAGTGAGTGTGTGGCTGGTCTGTGCAAATAGGAGCCATCCATCTTTATTAACGACACCGAAGGAGAGAGGGGGAACAGGCGGGGAAGCTCAGAGTCTGAAGAAAACGCTGCTAAATTGTTTCATTGTCAGTAGCCACCATGTCCCTGCGATGCAGGGGGAAGCGTCATCCACCTGCCCACATTAAAGCGCTGTTGTTCTGGGTTCTCATTCCCCTCCATTCTGATCGTCTCGCTCGTCTCCCCCATCTCTCTTTGGTAACCTCTCTCTTCCCTCTCTCGTTCTCTCTTCCTTCCCTCTCTGGTAATCTCTCGCTTCCTTCCCTCTCCTCTCTTTTCCCCCTCTCTCTTCTCTCTCCCTCTCTTACCTCTCTGTCCATCGATCCCTCTCACGCCTTCACACACTGAGCCCTCTCATATCTGGCCCCACACCTCTCACCATCTATCACTCTTTCTCTACCTCCCCCCCTCTCTCTCCTTACCTCCCTGTCTAAAACCCTCTCACTGTCTCTCATATCTCTCTCTCTCCCTCTCTAACTCAAGCTTTCTTGCTCACACTCTCTCTCTCTCCATCTGTAACTCCCTAACTCTCATTCCGTAGGCCCTCCTCTAACTCACTCTCTCCCTCCCTCTCTAACTAGCTCCCCTTCCCTCTCTAACTCCCTCTTTCTCTCTCCATCTGCAACTCTCTCCTCCTCCCTCTCCCCCTCCCTCCCTCCCTCCCTGTCTAACTTGCTGTCTCTGTCTCCGTGTCTCCCTGCAGTGAGTACGTGCCAGAGAGGCAGGCTCGTCTGGAGGCGGTGAGGGAGGTGTTCCTGGCGGCGTACAGCTCCACGGTGGGGCTCAAGTCCACGGCCCCCAGCCCGTCGGGCGCCATCTCAGGGCTCCTGGAGCAGTTTGCCCGCGGCGTGGGTCTCCGCGGCACCAACAGCATCGTCTAAGCGCCGACCCCACCCCACTGTTAAACTTATCCTGTCTGGGCCTCTACCATAGCACCTCAGCACCTCAACCCCTCCACTCTCCAAAACCTGTACCTCCTTACCCCCCCCCCTCCTTTCACACACCTCTCATAATACCTCTACTGATCCCGGTGTCCCTCGTACAGCCCTCATTGTTCATCCCTCATGTACACAACATTGTTTGTGTACATGCATACGAATCTCCTTTACCCTAGCAACTCAAGCACCTCAAACCTACACACCCCAAAGCCCATGACCCCCCCCTGACATTTTCTTCTATCTGGCCTACTGTAGCAGTCCTGTCCCCCTCTTCCCCCCCCCTTCTCCTGCTCCTCACCGGATGGACATGGGCTGTCTGTGTGTAAGACAGTGGAGTGACTCAAAGACTGTTGAAGGAGAACATACTCAAATGCTGGTTTGTTAAAATCTATTGGAAGACAAAAAAGAGAGGAAAAAGTGCCAAACTTTAAACACAGGGGCTGTAGTTCTTTATTCTTTTATTTTATGTTATGATTTTATTTTTTTATGTTATTTTAAAATGTGCTACCCCTATTTTTTTAAGTTGAGGTTGATCCAGCTCCTTTTTTTCTGTTTCCTTTGTGTCCGTGTTACACATTTCTATTTGAAGCACAGAGCTGGCATGTGGATGTTTGGGAGGGGGGGACATTTGGGCTTTTGAAAAAACAGCAATCACATCCAGCCAGAGTATCAAAAAGGGAAGCTCTTTTCTGTCTCAGCACTATACTTCCTCTGATATTAAAAGAACAAGAAATGAACAAGAAAAATCTACATAGCATTACCAGAAGAATAGCATGATGCTCTTACCTGATAACCTTGATACAATGCCTTTGTCTTGTCTCAAAACTGTCCTGATCGTTTGACAGTGCCCCATCACTAAGCTGCACATATATGACATCATAGATTTCGATGCGAATATCAAAGTTTACCGTCCCACTTTTTGAACGGTTTATCCCACAGTTTGCTTTCATTTGTTTGGCATTCTGTGATCTTAGTGACCCAAGGGTGTCAGGCTGCTGGCTTTTCTAATACTAATGGTTTAGTGTAGAGAACACTGTTCAACAAGGGCAGCATTTGAAAATGTTTTCTTCCCTTCTAAGGAAACGGTTTGAGATTTTACATTTTAAGGGATGGGAAAATCTCAAAAGCTGCTATTGGGACATTAGATCATGCCCTTGAGTAGGGTATCATTGCAGCTGATCTATCTCTGCAGATCTTACTTGACTGTCGCCTTTCATATCAGTGCAATGATGAAAGAAGTTTATGATGTGGATGTCCGAGTAAGAGGTTGGCCAAGAAATTTGAATGTGGGCCTATGTAGATGTAGATGTTTTGTTTTGTTGTTTCAAAATGGTCACGTTCTTAGAACATTTCTAACATGCTTTGAAGATCAGCATGTGTTAAGGAATGGAGGGACGGGTACAGAAAGACGCTCATGATGTATGTCTTTTCCAGTCTGATCTGTCTGAAGTCTGACCTTTTTCATAGTTCAGCTGTGAAACATTTTGCTGCTCTTGTCTTGCCTTTGGTTCCTCAGGTCTTCAAGCAGAGAAGTATTTTGCTAGCCAACCTGCAAAACCCCCTTGCCTCTGCGGTGCTTGTAGTCTCTCAGTGACTGATTGGACACCTCTGACTCCGTGTGTATGTTGGTGCTCTTGATGTATTACACACTGATACATTCAAAAAAGCACAATTTCAGATTATTCAGTCACATTATATCAACTTTCAGGTTTAGTTCACATGGACATGCTAGATTATTGGCCATTTGGTTTTGCTTTTCTGCTGATGTGTTCATGTTGACGGATTTATCTGTTAGAAATAGAAAGTCCAGAGCAAGCACTTGCCTTGTGTGGTGGGGACGGGGAGAGCCATTTTAGATCGGCGGTGTTGGCAGTTGAAGCACATTGGTTGCCTTGACAACAGGTTTGTTCTAGTTGGCCTATTTCTATTACTGAAACCATTTCTAGCAGGACACTACAGGTGGTGATCAGGTTCCTCAGCTATAAGTGTCCGTTTGATTTTTTATACACCATAGCACTGACCCCTGGTCATTTGGCCATACAACTACAAGGAAATAATGCTAATTTGTTTTTTCTTGGTGTGATGCAAGAGGCATAAATGAGGGTTATGAGCTGTCTGCTACTTTCAGAAACATGGCTGACTTGAGGACAGCAGTACATCAAGTACAACAAGTCATCTTTATGAATTTTCATACGATAATGCCAAACTGTTTCTAACAGCTTCTTTACCTCAGGAAAATTTGTTGTGCCTTTTCCTTTAGTAAAGCTAACACTTATTACTTATGGCAGACAGCAACTGCTTTTCTACCACATGAGGTTGTTCTTACAATGCTTAGCTGAGCAAATAGACATTTGAAATATAATTTGTCACATGGTCATTCTTCTTCTTTTTTACCTTAGCTAAATCTCTACTTGCCATTCATTTAATATTGACAAGAAGAAAAATGGTTCAGTCATCAGGGTGATCCAGAAAGGTGTGTGTGTGCGCTTGATTGGTTATGACTTTGTGAAAGGAATCCTGTTGTCTGTGTTTGTTGTTTTTGACTTCTCTAGTTTCACCTTAGGGAACATTTTATTTTTGGTTCCTATCCAAAGTGAGTCCGGAAGTAAATGTTTCATGTTCCCAACACGATCCATATACTATCTGGAACGAAGGGAACCTGGAACTTACAGTGATTATCCATCTGATCCACATCTATGTGATATGTCAATCAAGACAGTGAGTTGTCTACCTTAATCTCAGGATGAATCTAAAATGCCAAGTGTTCTATCCTTTCCCCTCAACCTGTCAATATTCCGCTTTAATTTAGTTAGAACACAATTTTTCAATCCTCATATATTTGTGTGTTTTGGCATATACCAGATCCTTCCAAGTCTTCAATACCAGAAAGCCCAATGAAATCTTGCTGGCTTTATTTGAAGAAAAAAAAAAAGAAGCATATTGTTAAGGGGGAAAGGAATGGAGTTTTATTGGTGACAGAACTTTTGATTGACATACTTAAACTGTCAAGGTGAATGAAGTAAATGGGCTCCTTTGAACTGCAGGGACTGCGGTTATGCGACGACGTGACTTGTATCAATTTTGCACGTGCTTCTCACGTTACTTACCACAACTTTAGAAATCATGACAAAGTTGCAGTTACTTCTTAGATGGACGTGTACCTGCCCCCACCCCCATTCACTTTTAATCTTATTTTTTGTTCTATTCAGTGAAATGCTGCATTGCACTCATTGTCCTTACAAGACTATTTTTAAGATTTTGTTTTCCTTTGTATAGTTGATTTTAATTTTAATTTTATCAATTCTTTATTTGAATATTTTCTTTTAATTGTTGCCAGAGATGTGTAGCCTAGGCTGCAGCAAAGAGTATGTGATTTTTTTTTCAGGTGGATGTTCTCCATTAAAGAGACAAAAATGAAAAGCAACATTTGTTTTGTGGATCTCTTGTTAAAAGCTCTAAAATGTGATGATTGGTTTTCTGACAACTGGTTAAAGGTACACTCCATGTATTTGGTGTCATCAGCCAATCCCTTCCACCATAAATGCTCGCTTTTCTGAGCACAAACAGAACAGTGAGCTGGAAAAATAGGAGATATGCTATTAACTCTACAACCCCTTTTAAAGGTGTAGCCTATAAACCTACAACTGTGTAGCCTGTGTTTCTTAGAATAATTGAGGAAAACACAGTAGACCCTAGGAGCCCCTCTTTCAGAACAGAGATTAGGCTATTTATTTGGGAAGTAGCCTAGCCTATACCCTGTTAATTATGTCTTGGACTTGTAGCCTAAATTGTAATCCACAAGCAGTCTGTAAACCAGATTTGTATTGTAGGCTATTCTAATTCTTCTAAATGGCTCGTTTTGTTTGATCAACTAGATAGGCTACTTGTCAGCCTATAAAGTAAAACACCATGTTGAGTTTTTTATGTCTAGTGTAGCCTAATCCGCCCTACTGTCTGAACTAAGTTCAGAGCTCGAGGGACCGCAAAAAAAAGAATGAGTGATCAAGAGCTTTTCTTTGATTCTGACACCACCTGCCGATAGGGCCAGCGTATAGCGGGGGAAGACACTGAATTGGTGCCGTTCGTCTAGAAAAGGCGCGCTACACGCGCCCGCTACGATGTCTGAACTCGCCCCGCGCGCAAGACGCGACACATGGAACGCCTCGAGAGCCGAGAAACAGACCGCCCAGGTACTCCGCTCGCGCTCCAAACTCTTCTGAGGGCGTGATTTACAGACAGTCATCAGTGTCGCTGTTTTCATTTTAATTAAAAAGCCGTTTACACGAAACCTGATCGAGTAGCTGTGGATGAATAAGTGAAAACTTACGACAACTGTGACAGATAAAGCCAGAGTGCAGGATGGCTTCAATTGGGGAATTCGACCCTCTTCACTCCACCGTACCAGCAACTAAGATTGAAGTTACTGTTTCTTGCAGGTAAGCTCTACATTCTGTTTTGTTCATCATGTAGTTGGCCATACGTTGCATAGAATGTTAAAACAGTAGAATGACAGGTTCACAGTACGTATGTAAAGATTGTTTATCCACGTTTCAGTCAGTGGAGCATAGCGTATCCCTGGAATGCTGGATATCGGCAGTTTCTTATCGATTTGCTCTTGTAAAAAAACATATCTGTTTTTAAGTCCATATAGGCTACTGACACACTCCCTTAGCTGTTTGGGAGTGGAGAGTATTTTTGGTGCGCTGCCATCCCTCGCAATAAATTTGCATGAGGTGTAGGTGTGAAGAAGTGAGAAGGGGCACTTGCAACGGAGCCTGTGGAGTCAGCGAGAGCTTCCAGCGCGCCTTACAAACCGCCGTTTCTTTGTGCTGAGGTGAATTAGCTCTGTAGGCTATTACATAAACAAAGTGCGGAGGTCTAGTCATTCACCTGGCAAATCGTAACATATCAGCAGAGCAGAAGTTCGTCCGGAAATGATGCGTTTGTGATTCAGTGCAGTTTCTTGTGTTAAAAATAAATAAATAAAAATGAAGGGGTTGTCAACTGTTTTGCGGGTTTTGGGCATTAGTCAGAATTACTCTATGTAATACATCAATTCTTTCGAATTATTGTATGTTATAATTCATAAATGTCTCCCTTCTCACAACAGTAGGCTATTGCCTATAAACCTGGATCATAAAGTTTCTACTTTGATCCAGTGTATGTGGCCATAGTGATGAGTGATCACTACACAATGGGGCTATAGGCCTGTACTAACATGGGATTGATATCCCAGCCTACCCTGTCCTTGCAATGTGCTTCTTTCGTCCAGTAATGACCGTGCAATGGATCAAAACACACCTGGCATTCCGTTGTGTTGCTAGTGTGCCGTGACCCGCAACATACGTGGCAGGTCCTCAGAGAGGTCACAGCAAGGGGCATTGACACCCCTGACAGATTGAGGCCGGCGGATTCTCCCCAGAAACTAACCATGGCAACACAAATTCAGATGTGTGTGTGTAAGAGAATGGGGTTCTCTCTCTCCATCTGTGTGTGTTTGATAGATAGTGTGTGTGTGTGTGTGTGTGTGTGTGTGTGTGTGTGTGTGTGTGTGTGTGTTGTGTGTGTGTGTGTGTGTGTGTGTGTGTGAATGAGTGAGTGTGTGTGTCAATCAGTGTGTTGTGGGGTTTCGGTCTATGTGGTGGGAATGTGTTCTTGCACAGAAAACACCCAGTGACATATATATTATCCAGTAAACAAAAACGAATTGGGCCTCATAGCCTCCCACTTAAAATAGTTCCTGGGCAAAAACAAACATTACCAAGGTACAGTATGGCAACACATGCTGTATATGGCATGCATATTAAAACCATGCCATTTAATTATATTTGTAATTACTTTTGTAATTCTGATAGTAGCATACTGTAGAATAACATTACTAGAATGAAAGGTGGAAAATAACTGTAATGTGTTGTATGATGATTTTCAGATAAGGTAGATATTTTGAGAAAAGAGAGAGTGTCTACCTCTACAAGTGTCACATTCCTAGTTTTATGCAAGTGGTAGTAGATGCAATGCCCACCTGATCTGTGGTGTGTGAGGTGATGCTGTCTTGATGGCGAGTCACCCTTCATCCCTCTCACACGGTCTACCTACCAGTCTGACTGAGTGATTTTCTGTTCCCTCCAACTTCTACTCCATGATCGGCTGTCAGGATTGTTTTTAGAACATTTTGACAGCTAGGAGTACACACATTTGGTTAAAAGCAGTCACATGAAATTGAATATATCGATGTCTGGATTTGAATAATCCCATGTTGCAGTGAATGTGCTATTGTTGTTCGACCTCAGCACTTTGTCAATCAAGCAATTTCCTGTTATTTCATGAGCTACTTATTTAATTGTAACTAGAAAGATCATTACAAAATCTGCATTGAGATTTCATTGAATAGAAAGCCCGGAACACAAAAGTATAAATGATTGAGTGAGTCTGCAGCTTAAGACTTAAATCTGTTAGTATTCTCTCTCTCTCTCTCTCTCTCTCCCTCTCCCTCCCTCTACTCACTAACACACACACACACACACATACACATTCCTGTTTAAATACATGGGAAAACACACTACGCCCAACACATCTCACTTACGAGATCCTTTTGCCGCAGGCTGCCACTGAGACTGGCTGTGAGTAGAAAGAGCGCTGCTCCTCTGGCGTCTCTGCCCGTGCCCAGGCCACTGTGGGGCTTTGCCCAGGAAAAGGCTGTGTCTGTCATACAGCCCCGAGCCATGCCAGGCTGCAGCCAAGCGCACGGAGAGGAGGTGGAATTGTTTACTCACCCCCTTCAGATGCTCAGGAGAAACACGTTTTTTTTTGCTCTCTCTATCTTTCTTCTCATTCCCTTTCCCTGCTTTCTGTCTGTCTTTCTTTCTTTCTTTCTTTCTTCCTCACTTTTTCAGACGTTTACTATTATCAAGACATCTCCTTGCATCTTTCATTACATGTGATTGTGTGTGTGTGTGTGTGAATGTGTGCGTTTGTGTGCGTTTGTGTATATATTTGGTGAGTTGCCTCACTCTTGCATAAGACATATGTGTTTTCCTGGTGATTCCCCCTGGAGAGAGAGCAGAGTGTATCCGCCACATGATGACAGTCATAGAGGCTTACGCTAACGTGTGTTAAATGTGTGCTACAGTATACAGTACAGGCTATTAGATACTTGCGTCTCATGCGTTAGCGCTGTGGATCCACATCGTACTCACAGAGCAGGAGAAGAAAGCAGATTGCACACAGGTCTCTGCAGAAAGGCTCCAGTCTCCCTCCAGGGATGTCTTCACTTCTGGGTGGGGAGGTGGCCAGGGCTGCTGTCTGTTCTGCAGGGGTTCCTCCCTGCACCGAACCTCAGGGCAGCCGCACCACCTCTCTCCCATCATCTCCCCCCTGGTGCGGCAGCCACTCCAGGCTCTCTGACTTTACCAACACCACCCCCGCTCTACACACACACACACACACACACACACACACACACACACACACACACACACACACACACACACACACACACCGTGAATGGCATTTTAAATGTTTTCTTTGTCTTTGCCAGTGATTCATGGGATTATGGATGTGTGAGATCTACTGTACCACTGACTGGCATATTGGCATATTATCTGGAATGAGAAGAAGCTTATACTTAGAACGATGTCCGCGTATTGATCTTGAAGTGTGTTGAATAGAGAGTCACCAGATCCACCTCTCTCTGCTATGTTAACCATTGTGATTTGGCAGAAGGAAAGAAAGGCATTTTCCACTCTGATAGCACGGCCTGTTTCAAAGTAGAAATTGTGACTCACCACCAGTGTGTGCTCCTGTTTAATCCATACCTTTTTTAAATGGCATTTTTGTCAAACCAGTGTTGCGATTCTGACAACTTCGCCGTCAATTAATCAGTTTGATCAATACATTGATTGCGGCCCCGTGAAAGATCATGACGGCCTCCTCTTTGTCAGTCCCTAATTCCTTTGTTTGCCTTCTTTGTGCAGAAATCTGCTGGACATGGACACGTTCTCCAAATCAGATCCTGGTAGGTGGCCTTTCAACCAAAATTTGAGATTCTCTCTCTATCTCCCTCTCTGTCTCTCTCTCTGTCTCTCTCTCTGTTTCTCTCTGTCTCTCTGTCTCGCTCTCTTCTCTCCGTCTCTCATTATTTCACTCTCTTCCTAATTCACATGCTGTGTGTCTTCCTGTGCACATCCACACAGCCTATAGCTCAAGACAAGGCTGAGGCGCTTATCACCTCCTGGCCCCTACACCTCCTCACTGCCATCTTTGCCCCCATCAGTCACAGGTTATCATTGTGGGTGTGCAGACAGGAGAGGATCCTCATCAGTGAGGGCTGGCGTTGTCATCAGCCCCTGCATTTTGATTTGATTGACTGCTTGCCTCCATCCCCCCTCTGTCCCCTCAGAGTGTGTGTGCGGGCCCCCGTGCGCTCAACGTGACAGCGCTGATAAGTGAGGCGCTCCGGCCGAATCAGTTCAGAGCAGCGGGGAAGTCAATACTTGTGCTGATTGAGGGTGTCTCTGCTCGCTGGAGAAGCGCCGCTCCGGCTGACATTACGGGCCGTGATTTTAGCTAATGACCTTTAAGAGGAGGAAAGGCTAATGAAGAGGGGGGACTGGAAAATGGGGAGACTTGACTGGCTTGTCAGTGGAGAGAGTGAAGTGCTTGTGACTCTGATTCACTAATGAATGTGTGCATGTGCGCGTGTGCGTGTGTGTGTGTGTGTGTGCATGCGCTTGTGTGCACGTGCACGTGCACGTGTGTGTGTTTGTGTCGTGTTCGCTTGTTATCTGTGTGTAGTTGTGTAGGAAACTGGCTGTGTTTGGGGAAGTCTCTCTTTGTTTTTTTGTGGTCTGAAAATATGGCACTCTGTGTGGCAGCCTTTCTGTTATATTGCAATCTGGACGTGTGATGAAACTTTTATCAGATGCCTTTTGAAGTCCTCTTGTCAATGTGTGTGCGTGTGAATAGTGGCTTTGTCAGAAGTTTGTTTTGTGCATGGATGCTGCATTCAAATTCATGTGTGTGTGTGTGTGTGTGTGTGTGTGTGTGTGTGTGTGTGTGTGTATGTGAAATTTTCATGGCTGTCGACTGATGTCGCACTGTGTTAAATTGCATTTGCGTTGTCAGTTGTCTGATGTTTGTATCTCTCTCTCTCTTTCTCTCTCTCTCTCTCTCTCTCTCTCTCTCTCTCTCTCTCCCTGTGTGTGTGTGTGTGTGTGTGTCTCTGTGTTTGTGATGATCCAAGTCTGTATTGGCATCCAAAACAGTCTGTGCTGTCTGAGCTTATTTGTTAGGCATCGTTTTTTAAAAGATGAAGTGTGTCTGTTTTCTTCTGGCAGATGTTGGTACTTTAGATCTGAGCTGTAACACATGTGACCTTTGCTGTTGTATGAGAGAGAGATGCTGTGGGTTGGGGGAGTGAAAAAGGCTGGCTTCCCTTGAAGTGTTACAGATCACTGTAGTACAGTAGAGCACACATTCTGGTAGGCTACATGATTACTGAACCATCCCTTAAGTATTTTACAATTGGCTTGTGAGTGCCACAGAACATGTAAACATACCTGTCCACAAATATACAGTTTACTGTAGTTCATTTTTGAAAGAAGATTATGTAAGCATTGATACCCTAGCAGGAGAAGAATTGAGAGGACATGGCACAATTGGGGATTAGAGATAAGAATCTTAAGTGGATTTTAATGTGATACAACAGAACTGTTGATTTTTGCTAGTGGTGCAAAACCAGCATCTTTCCCAAGCACTCAGGTGTGCTCTCCTGGAAGGTCACTGTTTTGAAAAGGAGATCTGGACATGCTGAGAAGGGACTACTAGTTACTTAAGCAGTAAGCCCCGAGAGGCCATCGTACATACTTAGCTGTTCTAAAATCAATGTAAACTACGGACTCAAGTGGCTTATTGCTTTTCTAAGACGGTTACTACTACACCTACCTGGCAAGATTCCATGAAACGAAGTCACTGCAACGAAAAATCTAACGTTTGTATTGATGTATTCATAGACAATCATTCCGCCAAGAAACATATTTCCCTTATCTGAATGGTTGCCATGCAACATCGAGACACAGCTAGCTACTCTAACTTTTGTGGAAGTTGTGGTAGCGCATTGCTTTAGAACGGAATGCTGTCAAGGTGTATGTTTGTGTTGGGTTTTACAACAGCATCGAATGTGATTCAGCCAATCATAATCAAGCTATACGTTTTATAAATACTCATTAAGACTCACTGTAGCACACTGTTGGCCTCTTCTAGCAAACAAAATGCAATTTTCCATTTGCCACTTTCATTTTCATATATGATTATGAACCATTTCCAATTTCAGAAATAAAGACATGATGAACATTTATATTTTGAAGAAAAAAAGTGCATAAACTCTTGCTTTGGAATAGCTATGTATTTCACAGTGAATTCTTGACACTGCTGTCATGTGCATTTACATCATGTCATGTGTGTACCCATGTGTGCCTGTGTTTGCATTCGGTTTGTGTGTGTGTGTGTGTGTGTGTGTGTGTGTGTGTTTGTGTGTGTGTGTGTGTGTGTGTGTGTGTGTGTGTGTGTGTGTGTGTGTGTGTGTGTGTGTGTGTGTGTGTGTGTGTGTGTGTGTGTGTGTGTGTGTGTGTGAACGTGCGTGCGTGTGTTGTTCTGCTGCCTGCCTCCCTCCTGGTGTCATTTTACACCAAAGTAATTAATGTAGCCTACTCCCCAGCCTGCATATCTGATGGAGCTCAATTAAGCAGCCTCTCATTACTGTATCTGCATGGCCAGCCTCTTTCCCTCACTTAAAAAAAAATCACTCCAGTTTTTAATCACAAGTGTTTATTAATGCTAATCAAGCACCATATATTATTCCTTTAGCCTAGTATCACCAAAGTCAAATCTCTATTGTCTTTGCAAATCATGCAACGTATTAGGAAACATTTTTTTTAAGAGAAGTGTGATGATTAACGTTTTAATCTCAGGTGATAAATGACCACACTTAGGGTGGCATGTCATTATGGATGATATGAAAGAGGAATGCTGTGGCATTTATGAGCATGTGACCATACATCTTTTCATCCGCTTCAATCTCAGGACAGCAATGGCATGAGATGTGAGATGATGATTTTATTGTAAAAATCTTCCATTATTGATAAGAAATGTTCTAACTCTCTCCACAAAATGTACTTTACTGTGTAGTGTGTGTTACCCTGAGAGTCCAGAATTCTCGCGAGAGCACAATTTGAATTTGCTCAGCAAGTCAGTCTGGCAATCAGCAATGATGCTCATTACCCACACCATTGGAACCGAGCTACATCACATCGGTGTAGGCGATTTCGAAGTCCAGAATCAGTCATTAAAGATGGCAAGATGGCTACGGATGAACACCAGT
Organism: Sardina pilchardus; assembly: GCF_963854185.1. Lineage (NCBI taxonomy): Eukaryota > Metazoa > Chordata > Actinopteri > Clupeiformes > Clupeidae > Sardina > Sardina pilchardus. The sequence continues at coordinate 28,639,901 of NC_085002.1, read as the reverse complement.
TGTTTGAAGCGGCTTTGGCCGCTACAATGAACGAGTTAGACTTAATATTGATATTTCAAATGCATGCTTGGTGCTGCCCATCGAGTTGGCCAATTATCATTACTCATAGCCAAACCCTAAATCTCTCTAGATTTGGGTCTGGATATCCAGGCCTGCTGACCCCCAATCTCAATCATCAAAGTTGTCTGGAGGGGTAGAAGCAGAGGAGCTAATATTTAGATGTCTAAACTAGGGCTGAAACGATTACTCAAGTAACTCAAATAATTTGATTACAAAAAATTACGAAGGTAAATTTTCTGCCTGGAGTTTTCGTTTAAATCCTATCACTTGCGTTATGCGGCCTGCTCAGCAAAGGGACCATTGTTTCACATGGACCGTTATTACTGATGTGCATACCACATTCAGAATTAACTGACTTTGCAGAGAGTCTGGCCTAGATTCATTGGCAAACGTTTATTTCCTGGTTGGTGGACGCTTGTCTGAAGATCAAAATCCTAGTTCCTTTAAACCAATCACTAACATTTTGTAATGACGCATGTTAACCAGGGGGGACACAATGATAACGATAGGCTTGCAACTTAAACTAATTGCTCTCTGGAACACCCTCTGTTAATTGGTTGGTTCGCCTTCTTGGAAGCTGAAGGAAACGAGGGCGGATCAAGCAATTCCAGACGGAGTACTGTAGGGAAAAGAAATTGAGCGGAAGTATGTAGACAGGCGGAGCCAGGCTAGAACTGGTGTACCACAACAGCACGTTAATGATGGTTCAACATCTGAGCCGAAAGCATCTGGTTGTTTAGACTCAAGGCCATGTAAACATCGATGTTAGCTGATTTAATGCACTAGCACTAGAACGTAGGGTATTTGCAGTGTCTTTTGTTCCGATACAGAAACAATTAGGGATGGACGATAACATCGGCTTGACATCAGTATATACAGATAAAAGCTTCATAACTTGATTATCGGCATCTGTTGATATGAACATTTCTACCAATGTGCCTGCCCGATAATGTGACCTGTTAATTATGTGCATGCAAAGCAAATGTACTATGAACGAGCATCGAGCATCCGGAAACTGATAACATAGTGGCTATTTCCAGTGCTTGCAAAGTACCAGTGATGTGATCATCCTGAACTCTACGAAGAGTTTCTGAAAAGTAAGCCAGAAAAAAAGGCTAAAACTGTGGCGATGCATTGCTAAGCTTTTGTTTGCAATGGCCATATACTGTCAGTATCTAATGGCAATAATTGGTTTCTCAAGTGAGTAATGTTAGCAAGCAAGATAACATGAGTTTCATGAAGTCCAGAATGACGGTTAGATAAAGGGACTGTCTTGTAGGCTACTAATCTATTGAAATATGACATTTACATACTTATATAAATGTTACTTAATTTGGCATATTTGAAATAATGGCAATAGGCTACTTTTCATTAGTGCAATTTATTTCTAAAATGATACAGGGTTGAATCAAAGTAAAGTTTTTAATGTCCCGTATCTACAGCAAGTAACAATGCTATCAGAATAGGAAAGACTTTTTTTAATAAATAAAAATCAGAGGTGTCTATCAGCTTCAGAATCGGAATCGGCCAAAATTACCTTGTAATATTGGCATATCAGATATCAGCTAAAATTCAATATTGTGTATCCCTAGGAATTTCTTTTTAAAAATATATTTTATATAATCGTGTAGTAATGGTAAATGTTGAAGATGCATAAATCTACATAAAAGACATACATGTATTTGTTTACTTTGAAGTCAGTAGGACTAGTTGTACATATAATTAAATTGCATTAATAGCAAATGTTTTTATCCAATTACTTGATTAAATGAAATACTCGAAAGAATACTCGATTCCAAAAATGGTCAATAGCTGCTTCTCTAGTCTAAACATTATGTTAAAACTGAGATAGATTTATGATGCTGTTGAGATATTTTCTCTAACTCCACAGGAGAAATCTGCCCCATATGAAGCTGCAAAGCAGGAGATCATTTTAATTCCTTTTTATCTCATTGTTATGTATGAGAAACTATAAGGACATAACAATACTCAGTTTTCTTTTCTCCTGCGACATGATCTTACTCTGATGCCTCCAGTGTATACAGTTTTATGAATATTATGCATGTCTGTGATTGGATTGGATTGGATTAGAAAGTCTTGTGTGTCCCCGAAGGGCAATTTAGTTCACAACAAGTAGCCAGCACAAATACACATTTTACATGTAACAACAACATAAAACATGAGATAGTAAATAAGGACACAATGCACATATTTAACATGTAAGATCACATACACTTGTGGAAGGTTGTGATATGTTCCAGTGAACATAAGCAATTATAAACAAAAGCAAGTGATGTCACATGCCAGAGCGGTTCCTGTTAATCTAATGCACCCATACAGTACATATTTGTCCTCACTATCAGGCTGTCTTGCACAACAGGATAGCTGTGACCGTTTCAATCAAGTGGCATACCAGTACAAATCTCCTGAACAGCAATGTAGGAGCGGGGGAAAAAACCTCATGGGAGAATGCACTAATTGGAAGCTGTACCCTTGGGCCATCTGATGCCGAGTGTGCTTTGTATTGATATCTTAGCTGACACACGCCTCATAAATAGGCTGCAGCCTCTTCTCGCCACATGAGGCGCAGATCAGTCCCGTGGCCTATTGGACTGCCCGCCCCCCTCCAAATCAGAGAGATTAGCTCTTACCGCCACAGTGTTGGGTGGAGGTTTGGGGCGGGGAGGGGGCACAGGTCCAGAGAGTGGGCAAGGGGCAAGAGAGGGGGAGGAGTGGGAGTGGGGGAGGGGCAAAATAATGATCGTATATGTAGGGGGGGGGGGGGGGGGGGGGGTTCCTGACATCAAAACCAGACCTGGGGGCTGGAGAGAGGATCCCTGCACATGTCCTTTAATGTCCATCCTGCCCCCGACCTCCTCCCCACCCATCTCCTCCCCACCCACCTCCTCTCCATCCTCTTCGCCTCTACGCCCTGTGTGGGCATCAGGCTGCAGATAAAGAGGAGATTTGAGAGTGGTGCCGACTGAGGCTAATGGGGGCGTGATGCTGCCACGCACACACACACACATACAGTACACACGCACATACACTCACACACACACAGAGCTTCAGGAAGACTTGCGGCTTGCAGCACGGAGTGCACAGGAGGAAGGCTGACAACCTCAGACATACAGATCATTACAAATCATGGTGTCAGCGTGCAGGAGAGTTCCAGAGAGTAGGGATTTCTTTTTTCGGCCCGCTGCCTGTGGGCTACCTGGGGTCTACCTTGTGGGGCTCTGACTTACTGGATCCGGTGTACAGATGATGAAATCCCTGATCAAGACTTTGTGCTTTATTTGTCTTCATCTTTGTTTCTTATTAATCTCTGACCCACTCTAAACAAGGAGTGGCAAGGCCCTTTGATAGTGTACAGTAATACCTCTTCACTTCAGCACAAGTCAGTGGAGCAGCCAACAAGCTGATTGGACAGGCTGGTTCACCTGAGCACAGCCATTGGCTGTCATGCTAAAAGTCCCCTCACAACCAGTCCCTCCCCATAAAGGATGCAATTTCTCCCTGCGACTTAAGAATCACTTAGTCGCTTTGACCCAAACCTCAGTGGAAATCGCTCCCGCTCTCCTCCTCCCACTTCACCTTCCATCCATCTTTGCTGTTATTAATTTAGCTCGCCCCTGTTTTCTATTTCCTTTGAAGAGCGGGAGCGGGAATGGCGAGGAGAGCACTGGAGAGAGAGAGAGAGAGAGAGAGAGAGCAAGAGAGAGAGTGAGAGCAAGAGCGAGAGAGAGAGGGCCCCAGTCTTAGTTTTCATGCTCCGTTGCCTCTGTCCCCATTGGTGCTGCTGGCATTAGGATGATTGGTTTCTCTACAGCCTCGCCTCTGGCTTTGATGTGATACAGGCGTCAGGTTTGGGAAGGAGAAAAGAGGAGAGAAGAGGAGAGGAGAGAAAAAGAGAGGAGAGGAGAAGAAAAGAGGGAGAGGAGAGAAAAAGAAAGGGGGAGGCGGTTGGGTGGAAAAGGGTTGTGTTGGATGAGAAGATGGATCCATAAGTAGGTGACAGGAATGCGAGGTAAACAGCTACTGCATAAACAGACAGGCAGGGAGTGGAGAGGAAAGCTAGGAAGTGGAGGCCTGGAGTGAACATGCTGATAACAGATGGAGAGATGATGACACGGTGTGTCTTACATTTTGGGGCATGCACAGTTCACAGCATCATCCACTAAAACTGCAGCATTATGGAGTTTTAGTCTGAAACAAATTACCTTCCTACCTATCTGCCTTTAAAAACATGCAGTATCCTTGCAAACACCTCCAGCTGCATTGATAAAAGCTTGTCAGCATGCTATCGGTCTTTTGGAGGTAATATTGGTAATTTCATGCTGTGAAGGCTTTTTCTACATTTCACAGAATGTTCTGAATCTAGCTAAACCTGAACCTGAAATTACATAGTGCTCGATGGCTAGTGGGAACTACAGGTTTTTCTCTGTCTTTCAGGTGACCATATACCATCACAATTAATTTGACGATGATAAGATGATACCAAGTAGTCAGTTGTTCATTTGAACATACCACAAGGTGTGACACTTTGTTGCAGTGTTTCTTTATGCCAAAAAAGTGTCATCAGTCAACCTGATCTCTGATCAAATATTCTCAAGTCTCAAATGCTCATGCATTGCATCATCAAGTGAAATAGCTTCTAAAAAATACTAGGCTCAGGAAAATTAAACAAGAACATTTAGGGTTGGAGCGGTACAGTAAATACTCTCATTGTTTTAAATCATGGTATGGAAATCCGTTTTCATACCTACATTTGTCGTGTACATTGCAAGTATCTAATCTCTCTGTGTGGGTGGCATGAAGAAAACACATCCATCATGTTCATGGCTTGCATAGGAAGAAACACATCAATCATGTTCTATCTTCAAGAATTCATTCTCATTCTTAATATGGCAGAGCCTTCCTCACCACGTGTGTTCCTGTCTCTCTGCCCTTTCTCTTTAGTGGTGGTGCTCTACGTCCAGGGCATCGGGACCAAGGAGTGGAGAGAGGTAAGCCATGCTTGTGATGCTGACACCTTGGTGAGCCTGAGCCAGTTTATTGGAGAGCTTCTCAGTGCCACCTGAATGAAGCAACACGTCCAGACCTGATGAGATTGGTTTGATGTACCCAATTAGGAGATGGAGCTCAATCAGACGCACAGGCTCCCCTCCGTCCCCTCTCTCTCTCCTCCTCTAGCTGCTGCTCCTGCTAATCACTATCTTCTTCTCTTTCTCTACTTCCCTTCTCTCCATCTTTTCTCTCGTTTATTGAGCACATTGTGGTTTTTTTTCTGCTTTGCAGAACTATCAAAGAGTCCTGGTGGTTACCAAGTAGGGGGTCAAACATAAACAGCAAGCGCGCAGCAAGCGCCAGTCAACACTTCAGACAAAACACAAACCTCACATCGTCAGCAATCAATTCATTGATGGACCCATTTAGCTCTAAACAGTCCATTCAACCCTGGTAGTGTGAAATCCTACATATTTTCCTAAAACAATTTCTCCATCATTTACGTATTTCTTAGCAGAGCCATGATGACTTCACACCTACATCAAAATAGAGATATATATATTTGTTTTTGTTGTATGGTGTGATACGTGTCAGAACATAACCTGCATAATAGGGCATAACAGGATTTATTTATTTTCAAATACAATTATACCTTAAAGGATATACATCTAATTTATTGAAATAGAAAACTTGTATGTTCATTAATTCTTCCTTCTTTAATATCTTTTTAGTTTAAAATGCATGCACAAGTAGTTTGTGTTCATGTAACCTTAACAAGGTGGACAATCAATGATGTAGCTGTGGAATTCTGTCTCATTCCTTCCACTGTAAGTATCAGGCTGCTTAGCAACAAGTAGTCATTTCACCTAATAAATAGGCCTACAGTGTATTTACTCAAAAGGTGTGTCTTTTAGTTTGCATTGCATCATTCTCTTATGTATTATGAAATAAATATTCAAAAGCACAATATATTCCTATTTTCATTTTGTCATATAATCATAGTTTGGAGCAAAACTGAAATTATTCGTCAGTTATGAATCATGAGAAGCGATTCAATTTTTATGTAAGTGACAATATTGGTCGCTAGTAACAAAAACTTAACCAATTAGCAAAACAAGGAAACTTCTGACATCTGCCACTTGAGCTAAATATACATTTTCACACCTCATTAGACTATGAGAAAAGTGATCTGGGTCAAATTGCAGCCAGCGTAGCCTGAACTCTCCCACAAGACATGGTTGCCAGATTGGAGAGCATCCTGGACTCCCCCACAAGACATGGTTGCCAGATTGGACCGTAGCCTGGACTTGCTCATATGTTTCCTCTCCCCACACTCCTTCAGTCTGTTTTCTCAGAGGACATGTTGTTGTCACTGTTGTTGTTGTTGCTGTTTCTGTGTGTGTGTGTGTGCGTGCGTGCGTGCGTGCGTGCGTGTTTTATTTGCATGTTATGATATTTAGATACATATAACCATAATGTTCTCCTTTAACCGAGTAATAATATCAGTAATGTGACAGTCACTTAAACAAGTCAGCATTTCATACAAAAAGCTGCCTGAACACCGAGCGAAAAGCAGAAAGGATTTCTGAAAGCTAATTGTTGACTGAAGTGACTTGCAGAAGCGCTCGCACACTCTTCTATATAAAACTCCGGTTGTCTCTCAACACTGGACAGAGAGGAGCTATTAGCCAAGCTCTGCAAAACTCCAAATTCACCTGACGCCAGATTAGAACAGCCCTGAGGGTAACCGCAGCAACGGTAACCTGATTCTAGAAAATTGTGGAATAATGATGCTTCTCACTCCCCAATAATGAACAGGATAATGGGGACATTCTGGGTTTTTTTTGTCTTTTGAAATACCTCTCTTTGGCTTTTAATGCGCTTGTAGAAGCCAAATTCTCTTTCCCCGTTTGTTACCCTTATGACACAGGGAAGTGTGCTCTAGAGTCTTTGAGAGCTGAAACACTATCATGCCATCATGCTTCATGAAATGGTTGTATTGCTTGAATGTTGTGGGGTAAAGGTCATTGTATGAAACGTATGGCATGTTATGCTGCACAAGCGCCCCACATCCTGTGTTATTTTTACTGCACGTTTAAAATAGAAATACATGGAAAGTGGGCTGCAGATGATAAACACTGGCTCACAGGGATATACCCGGGGTTATTTTCGCTCTCAAGGCGAGGTGATCAATTCACCATCACGTTTTATTTTCATTCACATCGTCTCAGTTGGGAGCGTACTTTATAGCAGTGGGTCTCCACATTTCCATCAGATCCCCGGCCTATTCCAGCGCTCTGGTAGTACTGCACACATGTATTACGCTCAGGGTTGAGAGTGGTCCATATCTGTCACGTCTTATATGGCCTCATAAATCTGCCCTATATACTGTGCACACCAGCCACACACACACACACAAACACACACATAAATACATACATACACACGCGTGTGCGCTTACACACACACGCACACACACGCACACACATGCGCACACACACACACACACACACACACACACATACACACACACACACACACACACACACAGTTGTTTCTGATGTATTCACTGGCAGCATCCCCTGTCTTTGTTTTGCTTATTAGCCATCAAAAAAGGGTGATGCAACTGTAAGTCATGCGCCTCATATTTGCAATCTGTCCTATTACAGGTTACCTTACAGACACACACACACACACCAGCACCCCACTCCAGTGCTCCAGCACCCATCCCTCCCCACCTCCTATCATCTCCTCTTCCTTACTAATGAGCCCTTACAGTTTGACTAAGGAATGCTCCTCCCAAGTAAAGGCAGCCCAGGCCGAAGAGAAGAGAAGAGTTGATTCTGATGGAGAGAGGCCTCATCCTTATTGAAGTTTCTCTATCTTTGAGTTAGACGAGGCGATGCAGGCAGCAGGTGACCTACCAGCTAGCATCCAGCTCAGACTGCCTCTCCTCACTCAGTAGGGGAGTGTGAGAGTGTGTGTGTGTATTCTATAAGATACAAAGACCGTAGGAGGCAAGATACCTGTGATCCGTATTGTAATGGCATGCTAGCATTACATGGGCATGTCTTAGAAGATGTTGAAGGAGATAAAAGTGCAGTGCTTTTAGAGCTATTTCAGGGCTTAGGGTGTTTGGTTTTGGTTTTTTCTACGGGAAATAAAGCAGGTAGTTCAATTTAAATGAGCAAACATATCACTCCCTCCAGGTAGGTTTTTTAATAAAGCCACTTGTGCAGTTTATCTACTTTGAATTTAAGGAAAATATATCTTGCTGGTGCTGCTGATGCTTTGCTGGTGCCTGTGAAACTGAAAGAATGCACTTTTTTGGAAGCCAGTTAGGACCTCATGGTATTTCACATAACAACAGTGCATTGATGTTTAATGTTTTGTGATTTTTTTCCTCATTGGTGACCAGAGGCATTTAGTTGGCTATTTTGGACTTTATCATCAGTGGCAACTTTGCCTCAAGTCTGCACATTTTCAATATAAATAGCCTATGTACAGTATATATATACATACTGAATCCACTGATCCACAAATCACACAAATCACAATCCATTTAGCTTTAGTTCACTTCATGACATGTTGAAAACATACTCAGTCTGTTCTTAACCCAGCACCACCATGACCCACCAAAGCAACCCCAGGTGCATTTTAAAATGACTCGTGTGAAAGTGAGCATAGTGAGTCTTATTTCACCAATGACTTAATTACTGTGTTTCTATTATTTATTCCTGCCCCAAAGTCCAGTTGAAATTGATAGAAGGCTGGAGACGGAGTGAACTAAATGGGCATAACTCTAGAGATCTATGATGATGGAACTAGGTGCTTCAGTGCATCTGTAAGCTCTATACAAAAGTAAACAATGCATTTCAGAAGAGGTGATAGATAGAAAGGATTTGAGGTTCATGTGGGTGGGGGATGTTCAAGGGAACTCAGGTATAGAAACAGCCTGTGGATCAATAGCTCATCACTTCTGGTTCTGATACCACTGAATGAGAGTTTAGAGGGAGTTTTAAGGTTGCTATAGTTATGGAATGACGGAGGACAGAAATGAAATTCCATATCCTCGTGCCCCCGTATCCATCACAGCCTGTGAGTTCTGAGGCCCTCTTTACCAACAGAAAAAAAAACAAACTAACAAAGCCATTGCTGATAGGGTTCAATTTGGTTGAGGGGGATGAAGAAACAAATCTTTTGTAGAAGGTTTATTGAGTGCATTTTATCTCTGGTTCAAGATTTGTTTGTGATAATTTCCTGAAGATTTAATCATGATTTCATACTGTGCGTAACTAGAGGCAACACAAAAGTCTGAAGACTGAATCCAATCTCCCTTAATTATTGTGGGAAACGTTGCAGATCTTAATCCAAAACTTGAGCAAACAGCAGTCTCGTGGTCATTTTCCTATTTTGGATGGTGATTTTATTCTTCTATATTTTTCCCTCTGTCTTCCTCCAGTTTGGCAGGACGGAGGTGATTGACAACACCTTGAACCCAGACTTCGTCCGAAAGTTCGTTCTTGACTTCTTCTTTGAGGAGAAACAGAATCTTCGCTTCGATGTGTGAGTACATTTAGCCTCAACATGCTGCACAAAACAAGAGTGAGGCTGTGATACAGTACAGTACATTCTATTTATAACTCACATATAGTCATCACTGATGTGTGAACATTCATTACTTTGTTTTTGGACATTTGTGATGTAATGCGTCTATTTATGAACATACAATGTGCCCTAATTGAAATGGCAGGCAAAGGGAAAAGTCTCACAACAAGCATAGTGCAATAATTGCATGTTATATATTGTGTGTCATTTGTGTGATTTTGCCTAGTTATAGAATTAGCTTTTGTTAAGCTTCATTCAAATTATGACCCAATATGTAAATTCATTAACTGTCGTTAAATTAGGAATTATTAAGAATAGAAGATAATACAATAGACTTTGTGTTTATGGCATGGATATATAATCATTTTACCCAGCCAAATCTCCTCACAGGAGAAGCTGAGAAACATCCGCTCCCCTTTCTACTTTGCGAGTCCCCACTCTCTCTCTCACACACACACACACACACACACACACACATACAACACACCCACCGACGTGCACACACGCACACACAAAACACCCACACATGCACACTCACACACACACACACACACACACACACACACACACACTCACACACACACACACACACACACACTTACATAGAGCCACCCACACCCAATGTGCGTGGAGCGAGAGAGATCGATGTCCTCGGCAGGAGGTAGAGGTCTGTGCTGATGAGGATCAGGTGGAGCTTAGGCCAGGCCCCTATCTCCAGTCTCTTAGATCCGTCACATTGATCAGAGCCTGACAGTGGCCTCTCTCGAAAGGCCTACCAGGACTCCCTCTCTCTCTCTCTCTCTCTCTGTGTCTGTCTCTCTTTCTCTCCATCTCTCTCTGTCTGTCGCTGCCTCTCTCTCTCTGTCTCTCTTTCTCTCCATCTCTCTCTGTCTGTCGCTGCCTCTCTCTCTCTCTCTCTCTGTCTCTCACTTACTTCTCCTTCTCCCACTCCCTCTCTGTCTGCCCTTAAAGTCATCCATCATCATGCTCCCTAATGTGTACATCTCTCCCCTCTCTTTGTGCTGTTTGGTCTATATTTGTCTGCTCTTATCTGTGTCATATTTCTTATTTGTTCTGTCTATCTCCCCCTCCTCCCACACACACACACACACACACACACACACACACAGATACACACGATTCTTACTCCATCTGTTCACCATAGAAATCAATAGAAGTGACATCCATGGAGTCATTCTCTCTCTCTCTCTCTCATTTGCTTGCATCGGTAGTGTGTGTGTGATGTGACCAGAAGGTGCTAGGGTGCTTGGGAGGATCTCTGAAAAGAAAACAGAGCATTTTAAAAAGCTGCCAAGAGTCTGGCAACTGGCAAAGGCCAAAATGATGTAGAGAATTATAAAGACATACCTCTGATCTGACCATCTGATTTTGAAGGATCTTGGAACAGATGACGGTCCTTCAGGTCTGCTCCAGTTTCATGGAGTTAAATATCCCAGAATATTCCATCTATTGAGCCAGATGCCATAGGATTTTCTTTCATTTTGCATCAGTAGAATTGAACGGCAACATACAGTATGTGGTAACAGTTTTCCTTAACTAATATTAATACATATATTGCCATGAATTATTCTATGAGCCTAAATATTAATCAACTTTAAGTAATGTGAAAGGCCAAGGCAAGGCTTATGGTTGTAGGAAACAAATTAATGACTTCCATTTCTCATCTATGATCTTGCAACTTGCATTCAATTCAACCAGTGAAAAGAAAAACCCATTAAGTTTATGATTAACAAGCATAAACTGCTATTACAGTAAGTGCCATAGTTAAAGGTGTTAATGACACTCATATGTATTAATGTCATCTACTTCTACTACATTTATTAATGGAAGTTAATAGCACCTTGATGTAAAGACTTGCAATGTTTTATATGAGTGTATACTGAGAGGGAGAGAGAAAGAAAGAGGGAGTAAGAGAGAAAGAGAGAGAAAGCGGGAGTAAGAAAGAGAGAGGGAGAGAGAAAAGGGAAAGAGAAAGACTAAGGGGCTTCATATTCATCTTGCAATTGGCTGCATTGTAATATATTTCAAGTTCACCTGGAGCATTTAATCTCGACTATTGCAAATGCCTCACCTGAACAGCACCATCTCTCAGCGTACGTGGAGTATTTACTGACAGTTTGGTCTTGCAACAAGCAGCTGCTATCATTAGCTGCTTGCACGCTCATGGTGCGAGTATGGAAATATCTGCCATATGTTAATGCTCACTTCAGGGCATGAGTAGAGCCAGCGCTGCGCCTTCTGGCAGCTGGGTGAGAGAGAGACAGCAACAGCACAGAAACCAAAGGTGCTGTTGATTCCCACAGTCATAATGCCTGTTGAGTCACGCTATCCAGTGGCCCCCTCCCAGTCGCGCCGATGCTAAGCTAAGAGCGCTAATCCCTTCTGAAAATCATTACAAGTAAATAATTGATACAGCAGCACTTAGGTGGGAGGACTGCACAAGTGTATGTCTTCGTTTTTTTTTTTTTTTCTTGTCTCTCTTGTTCTCTTTTCCGCTTCATTCATCTCTACTGTCATATTTCCCTCTTGGTCTCAAGTTTCTCTGGTTGTTCCCATTAGCCTGTTTCCTGCCGATCTATTCCATAGGATGAGCATATGGATTGCCAAGCCCATATACAGTTTCCTTCCACCGTACAGCAGCATACTGCACACACACACACACACACACACACACACACACAGGGAAAAGAAGCCAATTAAAGATCTTGCATATTCCCAGGAGTCTCTATAAGTGTCTAATATGGTAATCGTAACCCATGATTATTCGATGGCCAGTGATCTCTTATTTCCCTAAGAACCCCTACATCATCTTTGAACTCTTACACTTTTATAATCTTTTAAAGTTTGTAAAAAATGTTTTACTTATTTTTTTTTACACATAATTACTGACTGTGATGATTGCTCATTGAGTAGTGTGAGGTATTCCACAGGCAGTTGGCAGGTATAGTACTTGCTGTTGTTGACAGTCGTAACACATGTAATAATTGCTCAGTCGGTGACCTTCTTTTGATCAGTAAAGGGTTGCTAAAGCCTTAAGTAATGGAGATTCATTTGTCCATTTAGCACTATTTTGCACGTAGCCACTGACCTTGAATCGCCTGTCCATTCATCACTCCTCATTGATATTCTGGTGGCTCCCAGAGATCTTCGCCGTATTTTATTGCCAACAACACCCAAGTGGGGGGTCCTATTGCATTTCCAGTGTGGTATAAATATAGATTGGTTACCAGCCCCCCACCCCCTTCCTCCTCCGGTAAACCTTGTCCCTTGGGACTGCAGTGATCTCTCAGATGTATGTTTATGGTGGAAATCTTCAGTGTTGAGGGTTGAGTCCATGGACATTACTGAGATGGAAGATTGCGCTGAGCTGCCAGCTAGCATTTGTAGCCTCTTCCCAGCAGCTCAAACCATGAAGAAAACATGGCCGGTGTAGAAAGGCATGACATGGGCTTGCTGATAGCCAATTGTGTTCAGTGCCATAATGTCTGATGTGCTGAGATTAGTATGAGGAAGTTGAACGGTATTGGATGTGGCGGATCAGCCTGCAGCCTGGCATGGCTTTTTCCCAGTCATATAAAATGCCCTGTCTAGAAGATGATGAAGATGTCATACTCTTTTTATGTAGTTTACAGTATATTGTAAGTTGTAACCATTTTACAGTAAACAGTCTATATTGTCTGGACACTATTCACAGTATGTCACTCACTGCTAAATCCAGATTGTTTGTGTGAGCAGCATATTTGGTTGTTGAGGCACGATTCGGATTTACTGTAAACTCTGATATGGTATACTGTGACCGAAGGTGTTCAAGGTTGGCAGAGTTGGGTGCAACCCATGGGTGCAACTTTGGCGTCTCCCTGAATTTCACAGATCAGCTTTGCAGTTTGCTGTGAGTAGTTGTAATCTTGGCAAGATCTCTGGTGCCTGGGTTGATGTGTTTGATGGATTCAGGCTCTGTGCTGTATCTGTAGTAGAGGAAATCTCTTTGCTGAGATGGGGATCTTACCTCAGAGATCAATACGAAGCCTTTCTGCAGAGGTATTAAAAAAGTCCTTTCTGAGTTTCAACTGACATCACCTTTGACTTCTTCTCTATGAGGTCAAGGCAATTAGCATAGAAGAATACGTGTGGTTCTTTGAAAGTTAAGTGGAAACAGCTCTGCATAGACAGCAATTATGGTGGTACTGTAGTTAAGACCATTAGAGTTGTTTGTGCTTATTCCAGGGGTGCTATATTACATATGTTATGTACTGTAATATCTGTTGAAGATAGAATAAAACACTTTGAGTCAAGACTTTACAATTCTTCAAATATGTGGTACAACTTCAGTGCAGTAAAGCATGCCCTTGCCATTTACGGTCATCGATTACACTCTGTTCCTTCAGGAAAAGATTCTTGCAGTAGTGTGTGTGTGTGTTTGTGTGTGTGTGTGTATGTGTGTGTGTGAGAGAGAGAGAGTGTGAATCTGTGTGTGTGTGTATGTGTGTGTGTGTGTGTGTGTGTGTGTGTGTGTGTGTGTGTCTGGAGTTGTTCCCAGTAAAGGTCAAATCAAAAGAGGATTCATAGTTCAGATGAAGAGGCAGGAGATCAGTGCCAGAAAAAGCTCAATTATATAGGAGAGGAGAGGGGAGTGGATTTGTGCCTGTGTCTCCATCTGCTCGGGGTGAGAAGCCTGCGCTCCTCCTCCTTAGAATAGAGTGAGATAGAGAGGGAGGACCTCCCTTAGACAGCCCCAGCAACACATAGGCACGGACACCAGCCTGTGTTTATACATCAACTACACATGTAACTATGAGTTTAGTTAGGGTTTGGGTTTGTGATGACAGGGTTTTTGATCAAATTACCAGCTATTCAACTGCACCATACAGTACTCTGATTTAGAGAGAGAGAGAGAGAAAGAGGGAGTAAGAGAGAGAGAGAGAGAGAGAGAGAGAGAGATGCATTTTTCTTCTGGCTGTTAAAAAAGCTCTTTGAATGGAAATGGTTTATCACCTTTTTCTTCATAAGCTGAGTCTGTGGCTTATGTTTTAATAGGGGGCTGTTTTGTTGTTGAGATATCGTGAGCGCTGAAACGCTGTCAGTGCTTTTGTCACTTTGGGATGCAAATGATGCGCATTAGAGTTTGGGGGAGTTTATTGCATTTCTGGGGCTAAATCTCATTCTTCTGCGGTGCCCAGACCCATCACACTGTGAAGTAATTTTATTCTGATACGACTCAAGAGCTGGGGTATTGCTCATTTGTTGCAGTGAGACCGATATAAATTGAGTGAATGAGAGAGAGGGAGAGAAAAAGAGAGAGAGGGAAAGAGCGAGATATATGAGGAGATTTGGAGAGATTTAGAGAGATTTTAAAGTCAGGAAATCCAATAAAATGTGAAAGAGCCAGTTGACTTCTGCGTAACTTTGAAGACCATGACATTGTTTCTGTACTCCTCTAAATCAGTTCTTTGGTGGGGATGCACATTTTTAATTGAGAGCATATGCTATATATGTGTAGCCATACGCTCTTACTTTTGGTCTTACTTTTTCATCAGCACAACCAGGGAATCCGTAGAAGCACCACTGTGACAGAGAAGCAACATGGATTCTACCCATCCATCAGGTGCCCCCGTGGGGCTGTCATCAAACCCACTCCCCCTGGTCTCCCTCGGCCTCGTGGAGCCTTTACACGTCCATCAAATAAACAGGGGATGTGAAGGGAGCCGAGAGCCACCTGGAATTCAAATGCTTCTCAAACTGTTTGCAGAGATAGGAACATGATTCTGCTCTCAGTCGAAGTAATACAAATAGGGCTTTTTTGAATTGTAGAACCAAGTAAACGGCTAAAAATTAGTTGCAGTCTTAGCTGCATAATATTGCTATTTATGGAAGACATCCACAGCCTTATATTCAAATGAGCTCATATTAGCATAAATCTAACTTTGGCTCTATGGTAAACCATTTCAATTATTAATGACTAATTATCTGTAACATGGTGGTCTATTGCTCAGGCATCCCCCCGCACCTCCATAGCCTGTGCCCCCGTTCACATTCCCTCTCTATCTGTCCTCGGAATCTCGGAGTCTTCCTGACCTCCACGGGATTTCACCTTTAGAACACCCCAGTCTTATTTACATAGCCTCCCTATGCCCGTGGGGAGAATTGCCAGCCCGAGCTCTTATCAGTTCGACCAGGCGGCACTCTTTTGAGGACCCAGTTCAAAGTTGATTTAAAGCAGTGGCACAACATGAAGCACACCAAAAAAAAAAAAAGATCCATATACTACGCGAGTTCAACAACCTCAAAAGTTTACCTGACCAGGTTATCTCTATGTGTTCATGATGACTGCTAAATAAAACTTGTGTCATGAACTAAATCCTGTTTTATATTATGCCAGTTCCCACAAGAAAGACCTTGAGGCTGCCTGGATGCATTTAAATGAAGGCAGACAGGTGCTTATGTGCCTAGAGGAGAATCTGTTTCTCACATGCAAAGAGAGGCAGAAGCAATATCTAAAGGTCAATATGCTCTGAGGTATTTGAAAAGTGCACACTCCTTGCATCCAGTAACATTTATGCAGACTGTAGAAGGCAGCAAGTCAGTCATGTTTTTTATTTATTTATTTTTAAAAAATAAATTAGGGGTTAAAATTTCTTCATTTTAGCGAGAAGGTGCAAGTATGTTTTTCTGAATACTATTCTTTGCAAACTGGGTGGGAAACACATACAATCTTATGTGCACCTGTGTGGTTGGGGTTTGGCAGTAAAACAGGAGTGTGCCTTAATCCATACATAAGGACATTAAACATTCATACATCATATTATATGTTTCCAATTCCAGGAATAACACATGCATCTATTTAGAATATGGACATAACTCAGAACAATGATACATACTGTACTCTCGGGGATGTACCGGTAGCCCATTATTTGAACAAACAACAGTCAACCCCTCAGTCAGTCATCATGTGGTGTTATTGTTTTAGTGCAGACAAAAACCCTCTTCACCTATATGCCTTCAAGACTGAGTCTGCTACCCGTTGTGGTGAACCTATGTCCAGCTCATTGTCCGATGTTATTTGTGATTTATTTTTGATATTTTGTCTCAAAATGTACCTTGCAATGAGAGTGCCTATGGCGTTGGCAAATGGTCTGGTAAACTTTAATCAGATCCTTGTGTGCCAAATGCAATAACAGTTGCACAGAGCTCTGACAGTAATATAATGTTTCATATGTATAATCATAACAAACCTTTCTGACATAACGTAAGAACAGAAAATATATTTTTTAATCTGTAATACCACACATTGGGCATGCTTCATTACCCATGCTTTTTTTTAATTATTTCACTTATTATCAGTTTCACCGAGGAAACTGCCTTGTTGACACCAGACCCTTCTCAATTGAGAATGAGAGTGGGTCTGGCAAAGGTTCATTGACTTGCTACTTCCATTAAGGGTGTAACTAGCAGTGTCATTAAACTTAAATTGCTGCATTAAACTCTTACCAAATTGCTTCAGAAGTGCAGCAGTCTTGTAAACTAAGATTTTAAACACAGTTGATTACTCAGTTTCAAAGAAATACAAATCCATGCCGGATTAGCGATTGTATTTGTGTGCCCGTGTTTTAATCCCAAATTTGCCAAAGTGTGTTTGTTATTGTATGGATATTCCCAGGCAATAAGCCTTCATTTTAGGGCTGTGTATAGTATGCTGTAGAAGTACTGAGCTACAGTATATGCTTTTATTTACTTATTTATTTATTTTCAACTGCATTTTTTTTATTAATTCAGTGTGTTCACACACATAAAGAGCGGAAATATAGAATAAGAGTGGTCTCAGATAAAGTTTTCAATAATAAATAGCAGCAATAGAAATTATTAGAAGCATCATAAATCAAAATGCAAGATTTTCCCTGTGGGAGAATCACTGGGTGGATTTGTATGATTCTGCATGTGACCTACATTGATTTTAGATTGATATGTTTTGTAGGGTCAAATGATTTCAATGTAAGATTGATGTTATCTTGATTTGACTAATACAATGTGAAGAATGTTAGTTTCTGTGTGTCTCAGTTAGTCTCTCACAGTTGGTGTGTGACAAGTGATTTTCAAGAACTAATTTCTTTCCTTCTCAATCTTGCAGGTACAATGTGGATACAAGAAGTTCAAACCTCTCAAAACATGTAAGGACGCACTTGCTTGTCAGCTGGTTTTTTTCTCTGTGGAAATTGGGAATGCAACTGTTATAAAATGAATGAAAACTAAAGATTCTTTTTCTGCCATATCATTTCATTTCAGATTATAATCTAACACTTTTTATGTCCTTATTGCCATACACTTGTGGATATGCAGAAGGTTAGTACTGTGTACTATTTTGTGTTGAATACATGTTCTACATGTTCACGTCAGTAGGATTATGCAGGACCGTATGTAACCTCTCTCCTTTTATGTATTTTAGTAAATGTTCAATGTCTCTCCAAAATGTCTTTCGAATTTACATTTATATTACTGTTTAATTAAAACAAATCAAACATTCTTGAGGACATTCTAGTAGTAGTGCAGTCTTTATCTTGAAAGTGTTGTCACCCAAATTGCAATATCGATACAGATCTCCCACATAATTATGTTAATTGGTTTTGCTGACTTGTTTGGAATGCACGTCCTTGTGCCACGTTCCTGAGAGATGCCATTTTACATTTGCAGCCATGTTGTTATTGTTGTGGTTGTTGGTTTCTTTATTTGTTTTCTGATAATGTGTTCTTTCGGGGTGGGTCCATTCCTCAGGACTTCCTGGGTCAGATGTTCTGTACGCTGGGAGAGATCATCGGTTCTACTGGTGGGCGGTTGGAGAGGACTCTGTCGTGAGTTCTATGATTGTTCTTTGATTGTTTGCCAAAATTAACAAAACACATTGTAATGTCCTAAAACCTTAAAGGAACATGAAACAAGAAAAGTTTGAACGGTTGAGCTGGCTGACCAAGGATAATGGAGAACAGATAAATACCTAAGGCAGCCACACAAACAAACACTGAATATCATTTATAATGTCCTCGGGCATAAACACAAACAACATACACCTAAAACAGCCACTTTTTGTTGCATTCCTCGCAGATATTCATATAAAGATATTGAGCCAGCACCCAATAAAACTCTAGTGGCGACTCCAGGGTAGCAAAACGCTTGCTCATCATTTGCACAGGAAACTTTCTCATAAGGGAAACGTCATTTGAAGCAAAGCCACAGTGACGCCTGTATACAGAAGCAATGCCAGCTCAGACCTCAATATCCCCTCGTCATAGGGCAGATGGGAGAGCTGAGACGTCTTTGCCAGTGTTTGAAGTGGAGGTACAGAATTCAGTCCAGTGTCTCAGGCTGTTGAGTGCTGAGTCGATTTCCTGCCAATGAGGGTTGGCACCACTAGTTAAAGACCTCAAACATCAACCAACTTGCAACATTAGCCAACAAACTCCAAGTAGCTGTCAGCATGTTAGCATAATATATATTAAAAAAAAAAATAGGGGAGTGCTTTCCCCGATATTGTCCGGAATATTGAAGAATATTTAGGGCACACATGTTCTACTTCCATTTCAGTTGAGAATAAGGCTATGGAGCTCCCGTCTTTCTCCATCAGTCAAGCTGCACCAACAGTTTATGTCCTACTGCCTCTCCATGCTACAGTAGGTTACTCCACTCTTGGAGCACTTGGAGGAGTGCTCAAACCTCTTAGGTTTGGCAGCTTCTTGTGCTGAACTGGGTCAGAAAGAGTCCTTCAGAGAATGAAAGAAATAATAAAAAAAAATGCATGTATCCATGGCAACAACACCGACTTCTATCTTTTACTGTCACTAAATTTCAAGTAGTCCTTGTTGTGTCTTCCTTTTTGCCATCACCTCTCTCTCTCTCTCTCTCTCTCTCTCTCTCTCTCTCTCTCGATAACCTCAAGCAAATTGACCACCAGTGGTCTATGTAGCATTAAAGAAAGACGGATTCGTCAAGACTGTTCCTCACAAACAACAAAACAGCCAGGGAATCTCTCAAGGAACAGGCAACAGTAAATGTGGAACTTCATCAGTAATTGAGATTCAGTTTTTACACTTCTTCCCCCTTTGAAGTCCTCCTCTGTTGCTTGCCCAGTTCACACGCACACACACGCACACACACACACACACACACTGGATTTTTTTATTTGAATCCACCAGTCAAATTTCTTTACAGAAAGGATTCAAATATTCTCAAAGATGAAACAGCTTTGACATTCAAGGGTACATAAAGCATCGCCTACGCCACACAGCAATGCCTATCACAGCTGATATGGAGCAGAATTTTGCCAGCTGTTTAGACTTTCCCTTTGATAGCCCTGCCAGTCTTAGCCCACTGACAGTCAGTTTGTGGACGTGTCCCCTGCAGGCTGCCAAATATCAATGCCACAAACTTACATGCATAGCCTAGGTCACTGATCTTTGCAAGGAGGGGTTGGTATTTAGTCTTTTTTTTTTTTTCAAAAAGGCTATGTCATTGACAACCTTTTTCAAGGACCATCACTTCCTTTTTATCTGTTTCTATGAACATCATGGATAGGATAGATCATGGTTAAGGATGTTACAAAACTCATCATCAGAACTGTTGAACCAGTCTGGTATTACTCGTGAGTGTCTGTACATAGGCATGTTTTTTGGAAATATGTCTTGACAGAACTGGCAATTAGATCAACATGGTCATGGCGCGCTGTGGAGAGAGTCCTTTGTACATATTACAGCCATTTACAATATGAGCAACCGATTCAAGGTGGTCGGAGTTAGAATGCATTATGCAGTGTTGATGGTGATTTTCAAGGTACCATAAAGATAGGTTGTATCTGGTTGGTAACACCTGTGGTCAGGCCTTAACAGTGAAACAGAGAATGTCCTCCCCTATTGCAGCATTTCTGTACATACTGTATAATGAGAGGCAGAACGGCCAGCAAAGTCAAGGCATGCCAACTTTCCCCACATACGTAGTCCAGCCTAGTGTTGTTTTGTCTCTATCCGTTTGATGTTCAGTAGGGATCTTGCTGTTGAGCTCTGGAAGGTGTGTTGTGGTCATTGTGATGGACTGTAGCCTCCATAGAAACAGATGGGTCTGTGACCACTGCATCAGATGCATCTGTTGCAGTGTGTGAGTTGCCTTGTGTCCACTGTAATTTAACTGCCATTCTGTTACACAGGTCACTGAAGTCCTGCCAATCTGAACGAACTCCGAATCATGCGGCTTGTGTGTCCAGTTTACCGTTGCTTTTCCTCCTGAAGCCCAGGAAGCTATCTTGGTTGGTTGTGGCCAAAGGAACCTTTCTCTTTCTGAGAATCAATAGGAGGGAAGCTCTGGCTAGCTAGCTCTCTGACTGCAGCATCGTTGTTGTTGAGCATGCTGATGAGGTGTGTTAGTCTTGTAGAAGTCCATTCCACATTTGGGACGTCTGGACCCCCTTCCTTGAGTGTGAGGAAGATTATGTCCCTAGACGGAATGAGAGTTCAGTCCTCCTAGCCATTTCCTGATGGCCTCAAGTATTTTGTTGGATGTGAATATTTGTAAAGAGGTGTTGTATCTTTGCCAGGGCTACTTCTCTAATGGCCTCCAGTTTCATGACTACAGGTAGGGGGGAGGAGTCGATCAGATCGATCCTGTTCTGAAAGGCACAGGATAACTCCTTTACCTGTTCACCCCACTCACCTGCAATTACTGTTGAATTTATGGCCAGGATACATGTACTGTAGGTGTTTGTTCATGACGAGAGTAGACTATGATATACTGTCCCATTATTGTAAAGGAGGGGGGTTGGTCAGATTTGCATTTGTACCAGCGGTTTCAACCCCTTTGCCGTTCGTGACACATTTTTCAGGAGTGGTAATCCAAACTCTTTCAAACTCCAAACTCTCTGCAACTAGGCACATGTTCCATCCTAATGTCCAAAGTCAAATTTCTCTGTAATGGTAGTTACAACGGTCAAGATGGTTAAGATTTTAAATGACCGTGGTTTAGTGTGGGGCAGCGATGCTCAGGCACGGCACTGCGGGTTGAACATTCACACACACACACACACACACACACACACACACACACACACACACACACACACACACACACACACACACACACACACACACACACATACACACACACCTACACACAGGATAGGTTGTCTTATCTATTTAAAGACAAGACATAATAAAATAGATGAATTGTTATACATTGCACGTCTAGCACCTCTGTTGACGCAGTTTGGGCCTTATTTCATGTCATTCTCCTATCCATCAACATGTCAAAATGGCATACCAATGTACTCACCAAAGGTCCATGCGCGTGGCCTTGAGCCCTTAAAACATGGACAAGTGTTCTTACAATGAGAGTCTGGTGGCTAAGGAGCTGGGTTTGCATGCAGTAGTCTGAAAAGTAGTGAGTTCGATTCTTACCTGTCACCATTGTGTCCTTGGCCAAGGCACTTAACCCTGAGTTGCTCAAGGGAGTCTGGCCATGCAATTAATTTACATCTATAAATCACCCAGAATAAAAAATATCAGGCAGATAAATAAATATTAAAACATGTACTTCTAATGTTGCATACGCATATCAGCTGCTGTCATCTGCTGTTTGAATGGTGGATTTGTCCGAGGCTTCTTCCTACAGTATAATTATGTATCTCCAATTCCAGGGAGTTTTTCACCCCTCACCCCTGTTACTCAGGGGCTCTCTCTGAAAGCTCAACACTTTGTTAAGCACCATGAGACATGTGTAATGTTTTGGCGCGCTATAAGTGAAATTAAATTGAAAGTTGAAATTGTTTTCTCCGAAGTGATAATGTTTCAGATATATCAACAAGAGAATCCGACTTGGGTTATACACTACTCACAGTAAGTACTGAAACATTGTCCTACTGTTGGACAAACACATTTAAAAGTTTAGAGAAGGTTGCATTAAGATCACCTGCAAGATTATAGTGGATTTTAGGTTTTTCCTGAAATTTCACCTGAAAACCAAATTTCCCTGACCTTTTTTGAGTAGTGTACAGTGTATGCCATATCTCACATCACACACCTTTTCCACAGGTAGACAGGTCCGTAAATTGTAACTGTACTAGCCACTGTGATGTAAGAACTTACGTTTCCATGTTTATAAAATAATCAACCTTATAGATGCAGAAAGTTAACAGTGACTTGCTCACACGAGTGTATAGCAGTATTGGTCATTCTTATCAGTATTGGTCATAGTGTGATTTAAGTCTTGCTCACCAGATATTTGACACACTTGCACACACACACACACACACACACACACACACACACACACACACAAAGATCACATCAATTCCCATTATTTAACAGGTAGCTTACTGTGACCTACATAAAATGGAAGCAATTTTTTCTGCTTTAATTTATTTGCCACCCCCTCACCCCATTTTAATGATATCAGTATATAGAATGAAGGCTCCTCTCCTCCCCTCTTTCTCCCCCTCCCTCCCTCACCAGCTCACTCTTTGCCTTCAAGATTAGAAATTCAAATTGGTTTGCATGAAAAGGCAGCTCGGTAGATTTTTTTTTCTTTTCTGAAGTTGTTCCCGTGCCTTTGATTGCAAGACCCCAGAAGGAGGAGAGTTCCAGGACTCCGCACAGATGTAATTCACATTCTGCTTCCAGAAGCCCTTAATAGAATGTTTGGTGGGAATTCCAATCTCCCAAGAGTCAGTGACGCATGAAAGATCTGACGGAAGCTCTGAAAACCCAAGAACACATCTACCTGTCCCATTATCCATAAAACATTCTTCATCAAAGTCGGTTCTTAATGTCTTGACTATTACAACTTCCCTTTGCTCTCAGGGTATTTTCTATTGCCATTTATTAATGAATGATGGACAGTTTCATAGAAATAGCTCAAATGTAAATGTCCTCTATTGGTACCAGTTTCATGAAATATTAAAGGGCCATATGCAGCCATGCTTGATGTGTCTCTGTGGACTTCTGACTGGAAAATACTGGCACACTTTCAGGCCTTTGATCCACAAATCCAAGAACCTTCAAGCCATTAAGTACAAAAGTTCATTGTTTTGGACTCATCTTCAAATATTGCAATGCAATTCGAGTGACTTTGCTACAAATCATTTTAAAGTGTGTCTTATATTGGCCATATTATTCAAGTATGGCAAACATTATGTGATTTTTTATCAGATCTGCCTACACATTTATTACTGCCTAGCCAGTTAGCATTCTGAAGCTATCTAGCGTGAGATGCACTCATGTCTCTGGATTAAAGTATAGTGTTTTGTTTCAGTGTGTCAACAAATCAGGACTGGTGTTTGTACCTATTTTAAGAACCCTTTTAGTATTGACTCCGTAGTAGGATCCGTTATTAACTCTAGGAATTACAATCAAGGTGTCCATGCTGATCGTAATGCAATCTCAATTTCGTATTGATCCACCACTAATGCACACAATTTCCTCCCCAGTAAATAACTGAATTTTAATGGAGAGAAGCAGGGTAATGAATTGTTGCAACTGCGTATTGCTCATAATTTATCAATGCACATTTCAGTGAGATTTATACAGTACAAACTGCGTCCGTGCAGGAGAAATCCTCCCAGAAATCTTCCGGCATCATTTGTTGTGACGCCAACATAGCCTCATATGAAAGGGTGAGATGTGGCCTTTTGAAGTGGCTGGTGATGAGAGGCACACTTGCAGGCAGCATCCGCTCACAGATGGGATATTTATGTCTGAGTCAATATGCTCACTCGCTCGCTCGCTCGCTTGCCTCTTTTGTTTATTTTTGTAAAACCTCTGTGTGTTGCCATGGAGAGGAGACTTTTGTCTCTGTGTGTGGGTGACTTTGACACAGCGGAGTAGTTGGGTTTTAGAACGGCACGTGGCCTCTGGTGCACCCCTGTCCCATGCTGCTCGCGCCACAGGGAGTCCGGGAGAGGACAGACGACCTGAATCCCACTCCCTGTGAGAGCCTGGGTCCCACTCCCTGTGAAAGCCTGGGTGCCTCTCTCTATGAAAGCCTGGGTCCCACTCTCTGTGAAAGCCTGGGTGCCACTCTCTGTGAAAGAGGGCTGGTCGTGTTTTTCCCATCGGGGGAGTACAGATGAGAACAGATGACCTGGGCCCTACTCTCATTTTCTGTGAAAGTCACGCTTGTTTCTCACTCTCTATGAATGCCTGGGTCCCACTCTCTATGAGAGAGGCTGCTCATGTTTCACCCATCGCGGGGAGTCCAGGAGAGTACAGATGACCTGGCCCCCGAGCGAGAGCTTGCATGGGTCCCTCTCTCTGCTGACCATGTTTCAGATCTAGCAGCTATTCTCTTTATTCCAACTATCTGATTTATTCGTTTGTAGGTTTTTCCAATCTCTGCTTTTCTTAATTTGTGGTCGGTAAAAAGTGTAGATTAATCCAGTTCAGCACATTTAGTTGATTGATATTTTGGTGATAGTGTTTTTACACACACATGCACGCTCTCTCTCTCTCTCTCTCTCTCTCTCTCTCTCGCTCTCTCTCTCTCACACACACACACACACACACACTCACACACATGCAAACAAAAGCACACACATTTACATTAATGACTAATCAGTGTTCAGCTTAGTTGTAAAAGCTAAATGGCTTCAATCTATCCATATTAACTAATGTTGTGCCCCAAGGGAGAGCAGCAGCCCGACTGCAGAATAACTTAAGTGAAAGTAAAGCCCAATCTGCAGAGAAACGGCCTGCCAGTGTTGGTCATTGAGATGTATTAGATAGAGCCACAGAGAGAAATTAGCTGTTTCGGAAGGTGACAGCAAATTACACCCACTGTCACACACACAGAGAGAGAGAGAGAGACATACAACCTTGTCTCTCTTTCTTTCTTTCTTTCTTTCTTTCTTTCATTTCTTTTATTTCTTTCTTGCAGCACTCTCTCAAGCTAAAGACACACATGCACACTGCATATAGTATTAATGGCTACAGTATGTCTGTTCACATTTACATACATATTGAATGTACTGTATGAATAAGAAAAGAGGTTGATGTTTATAATGATTCGTATTCTCATATACATAATTGATAAAGCTTTCTTTATTTTCCATTTAAATCAATCTGACCCTTGTCCCCTATACCCTCCCACAGTGGCTCTTCAGGTCAGGGCCCTTCACAGAGCCAGCCTGTGGGAATAATGTCCTTTTCTCTCTTGAGCACCTCTTGCTCTGATCATATTAAGATTCAAGTGAAAGTGTGTGTGCAGCCTCCAGATTCCTCCTACCTCCTGCCCCCTCCGTCTCTCTCTCTCTTTGTCTTTCTCTCCATCTCTCTCTCCCTCCATCTTGCTCTCTCTCTACATCGCTCTTTCTCTCTCTTTTTCTCTCACTTTCTCTTTGTCTGTCTCTAACTCTTACGCTCTCTGCATCTCCCTCTCTCTTCATTGTGCTCTCTCTATATAAATAAACACATCAATTAAAATAAATAAATAGATAAAAAAGCAGTTAGATTAGTTTAGAATAGGGTGAAAGTATCTGCATTTTGTCTACTATCTTCTCTTAATTTGTGAGCAATCTAGAGATTGAAATTGTGGGTTTGTCCTTGAAATGTTGGGTATTACATTGTATTACATCCTCAACCTCCATTAGGTCACAGTGGGAGCAAATTTGCGAATTTGCAAATTTGGTGTGTCCCTTTCCAGGATATTTTATGGCTTCCAGTTTCAATTTGTAATTTGTGGTCACCCAATTTGTATTTTGTTAGGCATTGACTTTGAGGTTGTTTTATTTTCACCAGATAATTTGCAAATTTGTCTTCTGTGTAATCTAACTAAACAGTCAATTTTTGTTTTATTACAGTATGTTGGGTGTCAAATTTGATTGAATTTGTATCATTAATCTTATTGAACAGACTGGTTCTGTAGAATTGGCAAGCAGTGCTTTATGGTGGAAACGGTGGGGGTCTGGGCTCTTTACGTAAGTGTATCCAAAATTGTATGGATCTTTTTGTGATGGCCAGGGACGGTACACGAACTGATTCAGCCTGTCAGGCGTGATTGGGTGTACTTCTGTGGACACGTAGAAGGATTTTGCATAGCTTTCTGTGTAGGATTTCTATTACGTATTTATCTATTTGATAGCAGTAAAGCTGGATCCATTTCAGATTTTAGCCAAATTCTAATAGGTGGCTGAAACATATTTAAAGTTTTATATTGCAGAGAATGCTCTTTGAGCTTTGTGTCTGAGTGTCTGTATTCCTGTGCTGACAATTGCCTTTATTTTAGGCGATAACTAGTCCTAAATATGTGTAATTATGTGTATGTTGGATATCAGGGCCTAATTTGAAATAAAGCTTATTTTTAATTGATAATTTATGTAAGATTTATAACATTTCTCGATAGGGTGGTCGCTCTCTCTCTCTCTCTCTCTCTCTCTCTCTCACTCACTCCCATTCACACAAATACGGTATCTCATTACAGGCTTTTATGTGTACTACCACTCTGTGTTGCTCTTGTGTCCTTTGTTGGTGGAAGCGAGAGCAGCATTATTATCGCATGTAGAGGTGGGCAGATTTTTGGGATCGGCGCATAATAAACCATGTGTTTTTAATTTAGAACAGAATGACAGTTGGACAATAGGGGTTGGTTGCCTCCATGTGGCTAGAACATTGACCCTCGTGGAGGATACAATCCGCTCAGTTACAGTAACATGCAAGGGGCAATGTTCTTTACATTGTAGAAAGCCACCTTACATTGAAGTTTTTCAAAAGTGTTACCTGCTGCTACAATTAGCTCCTGTCATCTTTTCATGGTGTGCTGACTTTCTAGGAACCAGGCAGCCTGTGGGGAGTCTCTGCTGGCTTCCTCGTGATGGCTCTCTTCCCCATGAATGAGCTAAAACATGGTGATTTTGATATTTTTAAGCACATCCTGTATCTATTAGTTGTCATTTTTTCTTTCAGATAACATCATCTTGGGAGTGCTTTAGGTAATGGTATGAAGTTTTCCCCAGATATTATGGAAGTAGACCCTCCACTTCCACGAGTCTAGTACACGGATGCTACCAAATGTATCACCATGGTTATGCATACACTCACAATCTATCTTTCTCAGTGGAATGCATAGTACCCTAGAGCCTTCGCTCATTTCAGTAGAGCGAAGAAACAAATGGTCGGGCCATAATTTGCCTCCATCTAATCGAGATAAGATAGATAATGCCATTTAGAAAACACAGAGGAGTGAGTCAGTGCTCACCTTGAGGGCCCGAGAGTTAAAAAACCCCAAACATTCAGTAATCATTCCAGTGGTAATAAAGCAGTAACTACTTTCATGCTATTTTACAAGGAAAGTTCTTGTGTACAATAAAACCATTGGCATTCATTTGAATCTCCAGCACAGTAGCTTTACGTAGTGCTGAAACCATTCATGGAGAACAGGATGAATGATACCAGTATTTGTTAATTTATTGACACATTGCAAGGCGCAATGTGGCAAAAATCAGTTGAGAACTCTGTACTGTAGCGTTTTGTTTAGCATCGAAAGAAACATGAGAGAATTGGCAGTTTGTCATGTATGATTCTCAGAAGTTTTATGGAAACACTTGGTGTGACATGGTCTTAAATTAGCACAATATTTTGCTTGGTTCAATAGCAGTCATTTGTGCAGGTCCTCATTCATGTATTGCATTGTGCCCCATACATTTTCTTGTCTCCCCAAAACAGCACATGTATCAAATGCTAGAATGTTCCAAAAGACCCAAAAAGATTAAAAAAAAAAAAAAAAAAAAAAAAAGGTCAGTTAATAGTAGGATTGATTGCAGTAGAATAGATTATAAGGTGCTGGGTATCTGCTCGTTAACCTCTGTGGGTAGGTATAGGTTTCCAATACATTTGAAGTCTACAAAGTTATTAGGTTTCTTGGATCATTAGTGGCTGTGCAGCTCGCAACACAACAGATTAGAATCAAATGTGACAAAGCAGCATTAGGCTGTTATGTAGTGTCCTTGGATGAAACAGACTCCCTGCAGACTGGACATCACACTCACTACACTGGCTTCTTTAAGTCAAGACCCAACACCTTACAAAAGGAGACAACGTATTCACCCATTTTGATAGAAATGTGAAGCAGCCACTTGAATCACAGCTCCCCCGTTATTTCTAATGTCTGTGTTAATGCAAGTCTTGCATGAT
Organism: Sardina pilchardus; assembly: GCF_963854185.1. Taxonomy (NCBI): domain Eukaryota; kingdom Metazoa; phylum Chordata; class Actinopteri; order Clupeiformes; family Clupeidae; genus Sardina; species Sardina pilchardus. The sequence goes on along the minus strand of NC_085002.1, from coordinate 28,611,054 downwards.
AATCTAATTGTATATAGCCTAGAATATGTCTTTCTAGTGTTTTCCATATCTTTAGATATTGCTTTTTTGCTAATGTATATGTAAAACACTTTTTGCATCTCAGCGTTTGAGTGTGAAATGAGCTTTACAAAACAATAGCATTTTCCTTGGTTGGGAAATGCAGCTGAGATAATTCCGTCTTTCTAATCATTCAGCATTATTAGCAGCTTGCCACACTCATACGGAATTACACTTCACCTTCTTTTTCAGTTCAGCGCAACTTTCTCTTTTCAATTAGCTTTCATGCTCTCTTTTTTCCCCTCGAAGTTCCCAGTAAAAATCGACTGTTCGACAGGCCGTGAAATGCATGGTTGGCGTGAACACTGAACACGATTCTCCCCGCCTGGGTGTCTGATCTGCATCCAAATAGATAATTAGCTTCAGAAACTCTTTATGCCAACCACCCACAGATGCCCTAGCACTCTCTTCCACACCCTCCACACAAACATACGCGTGTGCGGAGCGCAGGACTGGGGGAATACTGGCTGGGCGAGGCATCTGCAGGGGGATGTCCTGAGCTCTCTCTCTCGCTCTCTCTCTCTCTCTTTCTCTGTTTGTTTTCTCCTCTCCCCTTCTCTCTTTTCTGTCTGTCTCTCCGTCAATCTCTCTCTCTCTCTCTCTCTCGCTGTGTCTGTTTGCACTCTCACACTCTCTCTAGCTATCTTGGCTGCACTTTCATGCACTCTTCTCTGTCCACCTCTATCAAAAAGTCCTATTGGATTCCAATCAGATTTTTGAGCCAAAATCCTATAGGATCCCAATAGCAACAATCCTAGGTTTTAGGAATCCTAAAGGATTGTCCAAAAATCCATAAAATCCTAAATCTGACTGGAATCCTATAAGATTGATAAATTTGATTAAGATCCCAACCCTCGATCCTATCGGTTCCAAAATCTGATTGGAATCCTATTGGACTTTTTCATAAGGGCTGTTTGCCCCCTTCTCTCTCTGCCCCTCCTCTCTCTCTCTCTCTCTCTCTCTCTCTCTCTCTCTCTCTCTCACTCTCACTGTGTCTATCTGCACGTCATCTCCCCCTCGGTCTTTGTCTCTGTGACTGAGGAGTGGTCATGGGGTGTGGACAGAAGAGCCAGACACTAATTATAACACACCCGCCTCTCTGGTTATCAGTTCAATTTATTTACCCATCGGGGGACGGCACACACACCCCTGTGTTTTGTGCTGCATCCCGACCAGACTGGAGGTGTCTATTTAAACAAGGGACCTCTGTCATATATGACTGTACTGTACACATGTGGTTGTTTTCTTGTATGGCATGCTGTTTTTATGCTAATTATGTGTTAATTGCGCCAGTGCGTATTCTATTAATTTTGTTATTTTTAATTACTAATGTTATTCCTGTAAGCCTGTCAATTCTCACACCACATTCTGTTTTTTGCTCTGTAGTTCACTCAGTCTACATTTTAGCACGCTACAATATGCCCCTGTGTATTTTCTTGTTGGGGTGGCGGGTAGGTAGGCAGGTTAATTCAGTGGTTTCTCTCCACTCTTTGCGGAAGAGGCTAGATTGGGGGAGACACCCTGCACAGATCGTCTTGCTTTTCTGGATCTGAAAAGGGGGGGGGGGGCACAGCTCTGGGACGGAGGAGAGGAGAGGAGGGGGGAGCACAGCACTCGTGTGGAGGTGGGGGAGAGAGGGGTGCGCTCCAGGGGGCGAAGGGTAGGATGCTGCCATGAGCTATTTTTGGGTATCTGGAGGAATTGTGTGTGTGCGTGTGTGTGTGTGTGTGCTCGTGTGTGAGGGTGCGAGGTGGAGGGGGAGAAGAATACAGAACTGATGGGTGTGTTATGTGAGTAACTGACAAAACCCACCTTGTGTGACAATCTGCTCCTGAGAACAGATTACTGTAGATGGATAGAGCTTCAGAGGGTGAGAGGCTGAATGACAAATGGTGAAGGGACCACGACAGACTGGTCTGTCTGTTTTGTAATCTCTCTCTCTCTTTCTCTGTCTCTCTCTCTCTTCTCTCTGGTTCTCTCCCCTCCCCCCCAAGAGCATCGTTCTTGGTCGTAATTGGGAAGAGTTTGCTTTATTTTATTCATGGCCCCAGATATGCCAGCTTGTGATGTGCTCTGCTGGTCCTGGTGGAATTGCTGCGAGTAACGCACCACGTGCATTTGCATTACGGTGGTGCTGCTCATGATGGTGAAGAGAGAAGGTCTACTAGAGGTCAGTCTCCGCAAGGGTCAAAGTGCTCATGTCTCAAACCTTTTTTACACTCGGCCGCTCGCAGTGTTTGCGTTCAACACGGACGCTCTCACTGTACATGAATAAACAAATCAAGTCTAGAGTAGGAATAAGAAAGGGAATCACTGTTGCATTCTGTGGAGTGGAGTGTGCTGCTGTTTTCCATTCATGTTTCACGAGTTGCACTTGTCTTTGCAGCTCCTTCAAGATGTGCATACGTTTAGACTCTGGCCTGCCTGCCTGCACACTTCTTGGAATTGCAAAAAAGGAGGTCAATCTGTCTCTATGGAGACCTCATACTGAAATCCACATTATTGCTGCCAATCATCGTGCTCATGTATCCATTCCACTACAGCCTCGACTCCCCCATTTATGGCCATTAGCCTGATAAAATCTTTTATGTATTGAATGGGACTGGAAGAATATCCAACGCCTCTGGTTATTGAGTCACCTTACTGAGAGCAGTTATAATGTGCCACAGACTGACTTAATTGACTATCTGTGCTGGATAAATATGG